>NC_143230.1:7539301-7621650 GCF_030267445.1 Bombyx mandarina | reverse complement strand
GATATAACACACGAAAGCACTCGAACGCACGCGTGTCTCGCGAACGTCCGTACAGAGCGAAAGCAAAGTTCTAAATGATTTGCTCGCGTCGTGGGGTCGTCGCGTCCCCTTGCGGGGCGCGGAGCGGGCCTCGGGAAACCCCTCTACCCGGACTTGTAGCTCCCGCTATTAAGGCAGGGGTGATGCACTGCGGGATGGACTGTACACAGGCTCGAGGTGAGTGGTGGGACGATTTCTATCTTCATTTCTTTCTTCATCTTCTTTCTTCCTTCCTTCTCTTTCTTCTTTCTTCCTTCTTCTTCTTCTTCTTCTTCCCTTCTTCCGGGGGCGGCTGCTGCTCTCCTCCATAACTTTTTTATTTTATTTTTTTTTTTTTTTTTTTTTTTTTGTTTTTGTTTTTTTTTTTTTTTTTTGGATTTTTGATTTTTTTTTTTTTTTTTTTTTTTTTATAATTTATCTTATCCTAGCTTAACCTAAAGTACACCTAACTTAATCTAACTTACATCTAAGCGACGACAGCGCGCCGTTCCTGCACTCCGTGGAGTGCCGGACAGCGCGCGCCGTCACACCTAAACCTAATCCTAATCTAACTTAACCTATTATGGGGGAGAGAGCAAATCCGCACTCCGCGCTGCAGTCCTCTCCCCTCTCCCCATCGTTATACAATATTGATGGGGGGGACTGCAGCGGGTAAGAACACCCCATCCCAAAAGGGGTGGGGGTGGGGTCAAAGCCCCTCATGGAAATGAGGCTGCACCTACGGGGTGCAGCCGCGGTCCCCATACGGGGGACCCGCCAAACGGGCAAGAGGCGTGGGGCTAGAGGCTGATGAAACTCAGCTCCGAGAGGGCGCTCATAGGTCCTCCCCGGCCTCACAGCCGGCGAGGAGCTTTATCTCCGAACGATCGTCGGGATACCAATAGCTCCCGCGGCAACGCCGTACCATCCGGTGGTCTGGCGTGCAGCGGGGCTATGCTGTGGAGATGCTCATGGGGCCCGTTTTCGGCTCGCTCGTACATATTACGGCGAGCCTAGTCACAAACTCCACGAGCGACTCCACACCTAGGTCTCGGGCAATAACGTCATTTCTGACGTACTGCCCGGCCCCGACGATAATGCGGAGGGAAAGACTCTGCTGGCCTGCAACCTAGATCGCTGGGACGGCGACAACAGGTGATACCAGGCCGCAGCAGCGTATGTGAGGCGGGAACGGACGTATGTCTGTAAATGGCGAGTTTGGTCCTGGTCGGAAGCCCGGACGCAAACACCGGCCGCAACAAGAACATGGCCGCGCGAGCCTGACCGATGACTCGGTTGACGTGCGCGACCATGCTCAAAGAGCGGTCGATGTCGCATCCGAGATACCGGACCGTGGTCCTGAACTCGACATTCACACCTCGGAGGCTGAGTTTCTTTGGGACAACTCTGATACGGACCGGACCGTAGAGTAAGGCCGCGGTCTTTCCCACATTGACCGCGACTCTCCAACGGTCCAGCCACTGGGGCAGTATGTCCAAAAGCCTCTGCATCCTCATGATGGCTGCAGAGGGGAACGGGGAGGACGAGAAGTAGGCCGAGTCGTCAGCGAACAAGGCCAACTTCACGTCCTCCTCCCACGCCCGAAGGTGACCCTCCAGGGTGGGGATGTCATTAGTGTAGAGGGCGTATAGGATAGGTGATAGGACACTACCCTGGGGAACCCCGGCCGTAATGGGACGCACGGAAGACCGTGCGCCCTCGACCGCGACAAAGAAGGTTCTGCCCTCCAGGTACGACCCGAGCAGTCGCACGTGAGCGTGCGGTAGGCCCGCGTCCCGCAGCTTGTGGACCAGCCCCTCGTGCCACACACGGTCGAAGGCCTTCTCGATATCGAGGAGGACCGCGACCGTGTATTGGCCCGAGTTTCGCCGGTCCGCCAAGTGATGCAGGACACGGGTCAGTTGCAGAGTCGTCGAGTGGCCGCTTCTAAAGCCGAATTGCTCCGGCCTGAGGAGAATATACGGCGATATTCTCCTCAGGAGCAGCCGCTCGAACAACTTGCCCACGTGCGAGAGCAAGGTAATCGGTCGGTAACTGGAGGGCTTTCTCCTGTCCTTGCCGGGTTTGGGCAAGACGATGATCTTGCCCAGTTTCCAAGTTCCAGGGAAGTGTCCTACCCGGAGAATGGAATTGAACAATCGTGTCATTGCTGACACGATTGAGGGAGGGAGGTTTTGCAGGGCGAGGGGAGGAATACCGTCCTCGCCGGGGGCTTTGCGCCTCTTCATCAACTTGATGAGGAGGCGCACCTCGCTGGGAGTGACTAAGTCGTCATCTCCCAGCTCGACTCCCGGCGATTCCGGTTTGAGGAATTGGATTACACCCTCTGACACCTCGCGATGGAATGCAGCCATCGAGGGTGCAGAGACATTCGGAGTGAACTGCCGCTCCAGCGAGTTGGCCAGGACTTCGGCACGAGCCAACGGTGTAAAACACCGTCTTCCCCCCTCGTCCTCCAAGGGCAAGTGGGGGAAGGCTTGTTGGTGAGCCGGCGACAGATGCGGTGAAGGGGGCCATCGTACGGTCGTCGGACGCGTCCAACAGTCCCCCCTCCCAGGAATCACCCCGGTAAGTCCGCATCTTAGTCGCCAGCTCCCCCTCAAGTCGGTTGAGCTCGCGCTTAATCCTGGGACACCTAGATGTCGCCCAGAGCCTCCTCAGTGCCCTCTTCCGACGAATTAACGTCTTGAGGTGCACCGGGAGTTCCGCTCTGGGCCCCCCGCTGGGTACCAGAGTCGTCACTTGGTCCAGGGCTCCCCTGATGGTGTCGACGAGACGGGAAGCCGCCGTGTCGACCTCATCAGGGGTAGACGGGTCTTGAAACAAGGATTGGTCGGCCAGCAGTCCCGTAAAGGACTGCCAGTCGACCCTAGGCCTGAGAGGGGATGTCGCGACCCGAGTGAGCCCCAAACCCACCGTGACCAAGATCGGTAGGTGAGGGGTACTCAGGTCGTACAGTGCCTCTATCGCTAGAGGGCACCGTAGCCCCTTGTGAACACACACGTCCAAAACGTCCGGTTGGTACCGGGCCAACGTTGGAACGTGTGTGGGTTCGTTGGGGCCGACCACGCAGTAGTCCCCCCTTTCGGCATCCTCGTACAATCGCCTTCCGGGCGGCGTGATGATTCGGGAGCCCCAAGCGACATGTTTCGCATTGAGGTCCCCGACCACCAAGGCCGGATGGCGATCATGGTTCAAGGCCCGTCTAATATCGTCCTCGACAAAATCAGGACCCGGGGGTCGATACGCGGCATAAATCCGCAATTCGGCCCCCGGTACGTGGACCCTCACCCCGACCGTTCTGGTAGAGGCGAAGGTCAGTAGCTCAAGCTCCTCGTGCACCACGTCCCTCCTGACGAGCGCCGCAGTGCCCCTGAACGGGCGCCCGTTGGAGGTCAGTTCGTCCCGTCGGTACACGAAGTAGTTGGGCATCCTAAAATCTTGTCGAGGTTTAAGCTTGGTCTCTCCCAGGAGGATAACCTGAGGGTCATACTCCTGGGCGAGTCGGATGAGCTCCGACCTCCGGGACCCTATCCCGTCGGGGTTCCAGTAGATGATGCGCAGCTCCTGGCTAGCCATTGAGCTGCGCAATCATCCGGTAGAACCCCGCGAGCAAGGCCCCGAAGGGACTGGCTCCCGAGGCGATCTCTCGGATCACTCCGGAGATCACCTCGGACAGTTTCTCCCACAGGGAGAGGAGCCAGGCAGCGAAGCCGGCAGGCTGCGTGTCCTGTCGGCCGCTGCGCCGCTCCCTCTGCGGGCGGGGTGGTAGTGGGGGCTGAGTCCTGCCCACGTCGACCGAATTTTCTTGGGGCTGAGCGTGGATTGTAATTGGTGTTGGCATTGCTTCTGTGACCTCCATTGGCACAGGAATTGGAGTTGGAGTCATTCTCTCTACTGGGGTGGGTGGGATATTGGCGGCTAGTCTTTGCGCTCGCTTTCTCTCTTTGGCTTTCTCTTTCTTTTTTTTATTTTTTTATTTTTTTTTGAAATAATTCTTGGTGCCGGTTGAGGTCTAACGGCCGGTCTGGCAGCGTTAGCCGGTGCCATCAGTGTGGAGGCTGCTGGATTCGACTCCACTAGGTTGGGCTGCCGTGAGTGTAAGGTGGGAGTTGGGGCGAGAATTGGGCTTGGGACGATTTCCCTTTGCCCTTGCCCTTACTTGATACGACTCTAGCGGCCGGAACTTGAGTCGAAGTTGCTTGAGATGGTGTTGGTACTGCAGGAGCTGGAGGCCTCCGGGCGCGCGGCACCGGTGGTACGGGAGGGGGGACGGTAACACCCAACATCCTCGCCCTCCTGCGGTAGGCCACGCACCGTTTGTCAACGGCTGCGTGGTCCTTTCCGCAGTTGGCGCAGGTGAAGGGCCCCTCCCTCGGCCTCGGGCAGTCCGCCACGATGTGCTCACCCGCACAACGCACACAGCGGACCGCTCGGTGGCAATTGGTGGAGGCGTGGCCGAAGGCCTGGCAGCGGTGACACTGCGCCGGCCCACGGCTTGGCCGCCATCCCTCAACTGACACCCCGGCAGGTACAGCAGTTCTTCAACTGCGTACAAGCGGGCGAGGCCTTCCTTAGAGAGGTGGTCGAGGGTAACGTAAAATACGCACCCCGGCCTCCCTCTCTTAGCCCGTATGCATCGGGCATAGCGAGCCGGAAACCCCAGCTCCTTCAAGGAATTTGTGATTTCTGCCGCGTCGGTGTCGGCAGGTAGTCCGCGAATAGCCACCCTTGTCGGGATGTCCTCCTCCAACGCGTAGCAATACCATTTGATGGCACTGTCCGCTGAGGAGGCCCCGGCAAGGTAGGCCTGGACCACTCTATATTCCTCTGCCGACGCTGGCAGAAATCTGAACCCTGTTCCGTAAGGGCGCACGGAGGGTGCCCTCCCCAAGCGCTCCCTGATGGCCGCCATATGGCGGGACCAATTTGGGAGCACTTCCACCATAATAGGTGGATGACGGCGGGGCTCCTCTTTAGTGCGCGACCTGTTTGGGGCAGTGGAACTCTGGTGGGTGTGTTGTTGGTGTTGTTGGGTGGGTACGGGTCGCGTTGCTGCTACAGTCGCGTATGAGGTGGAGGGGACTGGCGAAGGGTTTGGGATAGGGATTGGTTTGGAGTTGGAGACGGAGGGTTCAAGGTCCATGTACCTAGTCGATTCTAGGTTGCCCACCATGCAGCCTGTGGTGGGGGCACCTCTTGGCCTATCCGTTGGAATGGGAGAGATGGTAGGAGAAGGAGACCGAGGAGGCGTACGCAGCTGCTTGGCTGGTGGGCTCTCCACTGTCCCTAAGCACTTCCTCGGCTTGGGAATTGGTTTGGAGGGGGGAGAGGACTCCACCCTCGAAGAGGAGGTACGCGAGGGGTTGGATGACTTGTGTTCTGTGTCGGTGTCTACCTCTATTTCGGACGTTTCATAAGAGGAAGACGTCGCCTCGCTATCGTCGTCCTCGTCGTCCTCGACTAAGGATTTGGACGAAGGTCCAATACGGGGTCGCTTATCTACACCCTCTGCAGAACTTCGGTCGGACCCAGACCTGGCCTTCTTTCGCGGCCGAGAGGCCCCAGAGTTATCGGCCGGTAAGGGAAAGAAACTTTCCCCCGGACCGATCCTTGGTGACCCCCGGGCCGCGCCCGAAGGACCGGGCCGGTCGTCCGTTCCGGTGCCTTGTTCCGGGCGAGCAGGTAGGGAGCAATAGGCGGGTGAACCCACTATTGCCTCATGTCCCTTTCGGGACGGACCGGGTGTGCTGATGGTGGGGGAGGTGACCCCCCAGACATGATATTGCTGTCTTATTATTTTTTTGTGGTCATCAGGTCCCACTCGGCCCCAATGCGAGAAGAGGAAAGAAAAATGAATAATAGGACGGGGATGATGCAGTGTTGACTACGGCAACTACGGTTGAAGACCACTGAATACAACGACTAAATAAAGCAAAGAAAAATAAAATCAAAATAAAAATAAAAAATTAATTGATGTATTTATGTTTAATAATTTAGAATAAATGTAATAATCTAATTATTTAATTTAATTTAATTAAACCGATAACCCAGCCATCCCCTGGCCCGCCACCATCAATGACCTATGAGTGGTTATCTCACTTCTAAAACTTTATTAACTAAGCTAGATAAATGGAATAATAAGAAAATAAACTAACTAAACTGAATAAGTAACTAAACTAATATATACAGACAACTAAGAGGTGTGACACCTTTCAGCAAGAAGCATTAATATTGATAGTGACATCAATATCAATGCTCCCAGACCGGCCGGCGGCGACCGGAACGGGTGCCCTGAACTTTGGGGGTCTAAAACAAAAGTTTCAGATCCGCAAATGAACCTGGCCCCCGCACCAGCTACCCCCAACCGCCCAGCGGACAGGATTCGGTCACCTAACCGCTTTGTATTAATAAAAACAAGAAATCGAGTATGATACAAGTTTAAAAATACCTAAGGAAACAAAATAAATTAAAGAAAAAAAAAAAAAAAAAAAAATAAAAATATTGGTGCGGAACCACTAAGTCCAGTCAGGACAGCCGTTGGGACCAAAGGGAAAGAAGGATTAAGTTACTGAACTACAATCTAATAAACAATTTGTAACTAAAGCTATGGACAAATACAACTATTACTAGGCTATTATAACTAAAAAGTAATGGGATGGAGGCTTACAAATATGGGTGCCGTCTGTCGGCACTGCAAATAATGTTAGATAAACTATGGGCAATTTTAATTGAAAAATAGAAATCAGAAAAAATTAATGATATTGGGGGTAGTTATGAAAAAAGTTTGTCTGCACTATGTAAAAATTTTGGCATAAGGAACAACGTTTCCTATTAGTTGGTGGACTGTTACTCTAATCTAAACAATTTCTTATGTGGGGATCTATGTACTTGCACTACTTTAACAACTTATTCAATAATCTATTATAGTGTATTTACAAGTAATCCACGACTACACGTTGGTCCCGACTAGGTCCCGACACCACAATTCCCTTGCGGGGCTAATAATTAGCAAATCGGGTTTGGCTTCAGCCCCGCCTAACCCCGAGGGGCAGGAAAGGACTGGGAATAAACACAGGAGGCCAGACTCTGATGGCGCTAACGTCCGCCAATTTTATTATTAAATAAAATGGTGACGCAGCTATACAGGCTGGACGACACCTACCCGTATTAGACTAATATCTAGGAATAAAAAGTGTCAATCCACTTACCTGTTCCCGGGTCCTGTGTACTGTTGTCCGGAACGTCTCCGCGCCGTAACAACTACACTAGATTTGAACACTCTCACGGTTTGGGTTCGACAAATTGTACAGCACAACCAATTTGGATCCACTGCGCACTGGTGTCCCGGGCATTTGCTCGCGCCGCATTTTTTGGGTATTTATATAAATTTTCTTCGTTCGGCTGATGGTTGTACGTTTACGTGGCATCGAAAGGTTTGAACGAATGAATCATTAAGAGAGAGTAAAGAGTAGAGTCGAGTCGGGAGTCGGGCAGTCGGGCGGGGTCCGGCGGCCGGTAATCGGTGTAATTAATAGCAAACAAATAAGAAAGAAACAAGAAGACAAGCATCATAATATTAATAATAATAATAATAATAATAATAATAATCATCATAGTAGCAGTATGAAACGAAACGAATAGAAAATAGAATAGAATAGTATGAAGAACGAATAATTTGTATGAATAGAAAGCACGTGTGTAATTGTGTGTGTGTGCGTTAAAGCAGTACTAAAAATAATGAATAATGAAACAAATTAACGAAAAAAATAATAATAATATATAGGTACTATTATGTATAATCGAATAGAATTATCCTTTACGTAGTATATGATATATATCTATTTATTTATTTATTTATTTATTTATTTATTTATTTATTTATTTATTTATTTATTTATTTATTTATTAGGTGTAATATAGTAATTGATTGAAATAATTGTTAGCCCTGAAAAGGGCTGTTGTATATCGATGCGTGCCGTGTGTAATCTTCGCGTCTTCATCGTCGTCGTCGTCGTCGTCGTCGAACGTCGATCGAGTTAGACACAAACATACATTATTTATTATAAGATGATGATGATGATTAGGTGACTGGCACACACACACATGGTTGGTTCGTTTTAATATATTTGTACGTATTTTTAAATCATTGTGTGCTGCTGCTGTTGTACCCAATGAATCACTTCTTCGAAGCGGCGGACGCTTTTTTGGCCGAAGGTTTCGTTTTAGGCGTCGAGGCGGTGGCCTTTTTCGGTTTAGGCGCTTTCGGTTTCTTTGTTGGTGGTTTAGCTGTTTTCTTAGCTTTCGGCGCGCTCTTGGCGGCCGCAGCTTTAGCGCTCGCTCCAGACTTCCTAGCAGCGGCGGCGGGCTTCTTTTTCGCGGCGGCGGCGGCTCTTTTCTCCTTTACCGAAACTGCGGCGGTTGCGGCAACCGAAGATTTACCTTTCGACGGCGATGAAGCTGACGCTGCAGCCGCTTTCTTTCCGGCCCTGCCGGCAGCCGCCCCCGAAGAAGTCGAAGCGGCACCACCGGCGCCGGCCCCTCCCTTTTTGTTGCTGCTGCCGCCTTTAGACGCTGCCGAAGCGGAAGCGGACGAAGCGTTGCCCTTTGCTGCCCTTACGGAACTGCCACCGGACGCACCACCAGATCCGGAACCGGGTTTCTTCGAAGCGGAGGTCTTCGATTCCAGTTTAAAAGATCCGGAAGCTCCCTTGCCTTTAGTCTGTATTAGAGTACCGGATTCGACGGCGTTCTTCAGATACTTTCTTATGAACGGTGCTAATTTTTCAGCATCCACCTTGTACTGGGCCGCTATGTATTTCTTGATTGCTTGTAAAGACGAGCCGCTGCGCTCCTTGAGTTCGGCAATAGCGCTGTTCACCATTTCCGACGTCTTCGGATGGCTCGGTTTAGCTTTAGGTTTCTTAGCGCCCGCGGAAGCACCACCACTCGCGGATGTTTTTGGTTTTTTGACGGGTGTAGCCGGAGCTGGAGTTTCAGTCGCAACAGCGGTATCTGCCATCGTTGATGATTATATTATTATTATTATTATTATTATTGTTGTTGTACACGCACACACAAAACACAAGAGATTCCAATATTATTATTAAGCACAGGCAGAATAATGAATCGGAAAACAATGAAAATGTTTACACCTTACAGATGTCGCCACGATCGGTTTGTTTTGAACCCGCGCCGATCTGTTACCGTAACGAGAACGCTAAAAACGCGATACGTTTTCGTGTACCAATTCTTGAAACTTTTCACTAACACATCTCACGTCTTTTGTATTTTTTTCGATATTATTAAAGACACGTAATTATTCTATCGAATTTAGATTAAACTACACGAATCCTTGAATCTACTGATGTACGATTCTTTATGATCCGATCGTATTATAAAATAATATTAAACTTTTAACAACGCTATCTCGTCGATTGCACAGGTAGTGTTAACTTTATTATGATATTTTACATATAAAACGAATAATAATTATATATTTAATGAATAATATATAACCCTCTTCGTATACTTTTAAGGTTGAACTTATTTTTTTATGAAATATAAAAGTTTTCATAGGTTAAAATGATGATCAATCGAGAGGTACGTAAAACAGATTCAAACTTTCAAGTTTCGGAACGCGCGAGCGGAATGTTCTATTCTGGTTGCTTGTAAAGTTTTTTTTTTTTTTTTTCTTTTTCTTTTAACATTTTTTTTTTAAATATATATATTAAGTACCTATGTACAATGAGATTTCACGCTATCAATATAAATCAACAATTATAATGATAATAATAAAAATGTTGTACATACCTATACTGTCTTAAATACGCTTTTACGTGGTGCTAAAAGGACTAGAAATAAACGAAAATTTTTGCACGCGACGACTGCACTATACTAAAGTTTTAATAAAACTAGTTATATATCTTACTAATAATATAAAATAATAAATAATGATTTGTACTATTAGGTCGGGCACGTACCTGTATTAATTGCATCCATGTGAGTTTTCTTCTGTTTGAAACTAATATAGTCAAGTAAAAGAATAAATAAAGTAAAAAGAATATATATATATATTTATTTATTTATTTTAATAATAAAATTAAACTTAATGAATAGGGAAAAAAAAAGGCAAGTTTTCTCATAATAGATAAAAATGCGGCCCTGAAAAGGGCCTTTGTTTGTTTGTTTGTTTGTATTCGAGAACGAAAAAAATTAATAATAATTAAACGAACCAACGTCACTTGCGATTGATTTACAACATCAACGACAGCAAAAAGTTCTTGAAACATGTTTCTAGATGGTCCACGTCGTGTGTTGCTTGCTTGCTTGCTTGCTTGCTTGCTTGCTTGCTTGCTGTCACCGCTGTTGTCAGTTGTCAGTCATTGCTCGGTTGTCCGTGTAATTAAAAAAGAAATTGAATCGTTCTCGAGACAAAAAATAAAAAAAATCGTCGATGGATGAAACTTCTTTAACCGCCGAAACCGTACAGGGTGCGACCTTGGCGTTTCAGAGCGTACACAACATCCATAGCGGTGACGGTCTTCCTCTTGGCGTGTTCGGTGTATGTGACAGCGTCGCGGATCACGTTTTCGAGGAACACTTTGAGAACGCCGCGGGTCTCTTCGTATATAAGACCGGAGATACGTTTCACTCCACCTCTGCGAGCCAAACGACGGATAGCCGGTTTCGTGATGCCCTGGATGTTATCACGCAACACCTTCCTGTGACGTTTAGCGCCCCCCTTTCCAAGACCTTTGCCTCCTTTACCGCGACCGGTCATCTTGACGAACTTCTCGGTTTGTGTTTTGTATTAGTAGTAGCAGCAGACTTTAACGCGTTGCGCGACGAACGACGAATGAGCCTCCGAAAATTACGTTCGGACCTATATTTATACGCTGCGCCTGTGCGCGCAACCACGGACGATTCTTTGAACGTTGTAAAGCGACGCGGGGAGGGGGGGGGGGTAATATTCACAACGACGTTGTCTTCTTAGTTTATCGAATCGAACGTTTGAATACAATTTACTATATCACAATTATATCTGAAATAGTTATATATATTATTTATTTATATATTTACGTTCAACGTATATTTAATTTAATACGACTACGGGATACGGTATATGTTATCGTAATACATAATATAATATATTATACAATGAAACGGGTAAGTTAAAAATAATAATAATAATAAATAACAGTAGGCAGTGTGTATTCTGTTATATGAATGAATTGCGGCCCTGAAAAGGGCCTTTTTTGTTTCTTCATAATAAAATCAGCATCGCGAGACGGCGTAGTAAATTAAATAATAACACACATCAATCAATCAATCAATCAATTAATTTGGTCATCAACAAATAATTTACGCACGTTCACCTCTGATTCTGCGGGCGAGCTGTATGTCTTTTGGCATTATTGTCACACGTTTCGCGTGAATAGCGCAAAGGTTCGTGTCCTCGAAGAGACCGACCAGATACGCCTCGCTGGCTTCCTGCAGGGCCATCACCGCCGAACTCTGAAAACGGAGATCGGTCTTGAAATCTTGAGCTATCTCACGGACGAGACGCTGGAAAGGCAGTTTGCGAATCAAGAGTTCCGTGCTCTTCTGGTAACGACGAATCTCACGAAGGGCGACCGTCCCGGGCCTGTAACGATGAGGCTTCTTGACACCTCCTGTTGCCGGTGCGCTCTTACGAGCGGCCTTGGTCGCCAATTGCTTGCGAGGAGCTTTACCTCCGGTCGACTTACGAGCAGTCTGTTTGGTACGCGCCATTTCGAGACGACGAGTTCACGACGTAAACGTACGAGTAATAGATAGGTAGGTAAGTAAGTAAACGATAATACGTCCGCGTCCGCGCGCTACGAACGAACGAGATACACTAAAAATGTCGGCGTCACTACCCACTCGTATTTATACTTTTTTGAAGTCACGAATCGAACGGGCTCGTTTTGCTCTATTGTATGGAGATGCGTGCTCGCACGCATCTCCATACAATAGAGCGAGACGGATATATTCAAAATTTAATGTGTTTTAATTGTTATTATTAAATATATAATATCTATTTCTTATACATAGGTACATATATTGTTTATTTATTTATTTATTTATTAATTAATAATAATTTAATGATTTTACTTTTTATACATCACACATTACATTCACTTTTGGTTATTAGAATACTACTGCTACAACTAATATTATGATTTAATAATATATAAAAATCGGTGTGTGATGCATGATAGGTATATTGGTATTTGAGGTATATTAAAAATAATAACAACAATATGTAATTTATTTAATTCTTATAAATAGATCGTATATTAATAATAATAATAATAATAATAATCATTTTACTGATAGATTTTGCGGCCCTGAAAAGGGCCTTTTGTCGATGTAAATGCAACCGAAACACGCATACGAACAGCGTACGGTCGTGCATCAGTTTTGTGAGTTTGAAATAATTACCGAAGTCATGAAGAAAGTTACTTGGAGCTCGTGTATTTCGTGACGGCTTTGGTTCCTTCACTGACCGCGTGCTTGGCGAGTTCACCCGGTAACAACAATCTCACTGAAGTCTGAACCTCCCTCGAGGTTATCGTCGAACGCTTGTTGTAATGGGCGAGACGAGAAGCTTCTGCAGCGATACGTTCGAAGATGTCGTTCACGAACGAATTCATGATCGACATGGCTTTACTCGAAATACCGGTGTCGGGATGGACCTGCTTCAGCACTTTGTAAATGTAAATGGCGTAACTTTCCTTCCTCTTGTGCTTCTTCTTTTTCTTATCGGTCTTCGAAATATTTTTCTGGGCTTTACCAGATTTCTTGGCGGCCTTTCCACTTGTCTTAGGCGGCATGATGATTCGATATTAGTATTTAGATTGCTCTTTAGAAATCCCCACGGAACGCAAACGTAACGGACGTTCGGCACGGTTAACGTGAAGCGGTAGAATAAAAAATTTGCTTTTTTTTTTTTTTTTTTTTTTTTTCCTACCTAAGCTGAGAGCCTTGAGAGGCTATGTCAGCGTAACCCTAACTTTAGTAGGTGAGCTCACGGGGCTCAAACCTGACGATGTTGCTAACACGAACCCTAGCAAGAGTCGTGCTTCGCAGAATCTACCACCGGATCGGAAACGCGACCCACTGAGAAGATCCGGCGAGAAACTCAGTGGGCTGTGTCTGAGAGTTAATTTACTCGTCGAGCCCTTCGTCGCAAGCGACGGGTTCGACGAGAACGGTGACCGGTGCTTGAAGTACCTAGAAGCACCGTTAGTGGATCGGGCGGATCCGAGATGACGTGTTTTGGGCGACGTCGACTGCTTTCCATTCTGTCCGCAGGATCGGGAATGTAGTTACCGGCGGCCACGATGAGAGGGTTCTCGTGTCGTGCCGCTTTATCGAAGTGGCGCATGGACGCCGACTGCAGATACTTACTGATGGACTCTAAGTCCAGGTCGTCATGGAGGTCGACGTTCCTGACGAACCACGGGGCTCCGACGGCTATCCTGCAAAAACGGGATTGAATAATTTGGAATGATTTCAAGTGTATGCGGGCCGCGTGAGCGAACACTACACTTGCATAGGTCATGACGGGGCGTATGCAAGTTTTGTAGAGTGTCACCTTATTTCTAAGGGACATTTTACTTCGCCTACATATCATCGGGTAGAGACGTCCTAGAATGAAGGCGGCACGATCGCGTACCGTCTTGATGTGGGGGCGGAATGTCATCCTACTGTCGAGGGTGACGCCTAAATATTTGACCTTCGGGGCCCACGGTATGGGCTGGTCGAACATCGTGATCGGGCGAACGGCGGGGGCGGGGGTATTGACGCGCCTAGTCGGGAGGGGGATGCTCAGCGTGGTGTTCGGAGGGCGACCCCTTTTGAAGAGCACCGCTGTGCTTTTCGTGGGGTTAATGTCGATGCGCCACTTCCGGAACCACTGTCCCATGGTGGTAGCTGCGGTCTGAAGTCGTCGATGAAGCAACGCCTTCTTCCTACACGAGTAGTAGATGGCGGTGTCATCGGCGAAGAGCGCCAGATGGGTCTCCGGAGACCGGGGTATATCGTTGATATACAAACTGAATAGTAACGGGGAGAGGGCGGAGCCTTGCGGGACTCCGGCTGTGACGTGACGGGGCCGGGAACGCGTTCCCTCGACTCGATATCGGAACGAACGGTTCGACAAGTAGTCTCGTATGATGAGCACGAGTCTGTCTGGCACTCCCATGTTATACAGTTTGTATATCAAACCGTTGTGCCAGACTTTGTCGAACGCCTTCGCTATATCGAAGAAGAGGGCTCCTGTCGGAATGGGTTTCCGCCTGTTCAGCCCTAGTAAGATGTGCTCCGTGAGGCGGTGCACTTGATGGACGCACGAGTGTCTGGCGCGGAATCCAAACTGCTCGTCTATCAGAATTTTGTTCGCGGATACGAAGTCCCAGAGGCGTTTACGAAGGAGCCGTTCGTATAGTTTGCCTATCGCCGGGAGGAGACTGATGGGGCGGTAACTCGCGGTTTCGTTCTTCGGTTTGCCCGGTTTGTGTATGCCGATAACGTCCGCTTCTTTCCACGCCGCGGGAAAGATGCAGTTCGTCATAGCAGCATTTAATATGGTGGCCAACATCGTTATCAGTTGGGCTGGTAACAATTTAAGCGCGCGGTTGCGGATGCCGTCGGAGCCGGGAGCTTTCCGTGGTTGTAGGCTATCGATCGCCTCCTTGACCTCGGAAGTGGTAATGGGGGGTAACGCGTCCGAGGGCGGCAGGGAAGCTCTGCGCTCGACCTCCCTGTCGACGAACTCGGTGTGTTCGGGGTCCGCGTGTTGAGTGCTGGTGGTGCACTGCTCTTGCAGTGCATCGGCCAGCAACTCTGCCTTGTCATCGTCATCGTAAGCCGGTGGTTGGCCTGAGGGGCGTACGAGAGGCGGCATAGTGGCTATAGTTTCGGACTTGAGGGTCCTAGCTAGTTGCCAGTATGCTTGGTGAGTGGGCGCGAGTTCTTCTAAATAACTATCCCAGTTTTCGTTTCGGGCGTCGCTTAAGCGGGATTTGACCTCCCGCTGTAAGCGACGCATCCGAGTCCGGTTTGAATCCGTGGGATATCGATCGTAGGCCCGGATTGCCGCGTTTCTAATTCTAACGAGGTCCCTAAGTTCGGGGGAAAGTCTGATGCGGTGGAAGCAGTCCTCCACATCGACTTGTTTCGAGGATCTTATGATCGCCGTCGAGACGTGATCAGTGAAGATGTTTATGGATTCGACGGTATCCTCGGGGGATGGAGTTGAATCCGGGCCGCAAGGGAGGATTGGTGGAGCGGTGTCAGCTAAGCACGTGCCCAGCTTCTTCCAATCCACCATGGTCCTCGTATCTGGTTCGCGGTTGAGTGGGCGACCGAGCTGCATGACGACAGGTCGGTGGTCTGAGTCGAGTTCTGACATTGCCTCGATGGAGCGTAAGCGCAGAGTTACGTTCCTCAGCAGTGCCAGATCTATTGTGCTCGGACGACGCGCGGCGTTGTACGGATAGCACGTGGGGGTCGGGGGGTTGAATACTTCGAATGTGAGGTCGTCTATGAACGCGTCGAGACGCCTACCGTTCACATTCGTGCGATGGCAGTTCCACCTAGTGTGGTGGCAATTTAAATCGCCTGCCAGGATGACCGCGTCCCCCATACCGAACAGTGTCTCGAGGTCACTGCTCAGGAGGGGTTTGTCAGGGGGGAGATAAACGGATGCGATGACGATCGGCTGGTGTCCCGTCAGCGCGATGCGGCACACTGACGCCTCGATATGTAAGAGCGAGGGAGTATCGAGAGGGACGCAGTGCAGGGCCCTCCTATAGTAAATGACAGTCCCGCCCTTGCGGGCGGAGAGTCTGTCATTCCTAACCATGACGTAATTCGCGACTTTGGGGTCGCGACGCGAGGGCTTTAGGAAGGTCTCCTGCACCAGAAGGATGTCGATGAGATTATCGCGGAGAAACTCATATACTTGATCGCGCTGACGCGCGAGTCCGTTAGCATTATAAAATGCTAACTTTATGGAACGCGGTTTTTCCCTACCGTTGCACGCCATTGATTACCGGTAATCAAACCAGCGTGCGCTGGACGGACTCGATGACGTCGATGTACTCGAACGTCGCGTTTAGGCGGTCTTCGGCCGTGACCGCTCTGCGCATGGCGTCGGCGAACGCACGCATGCGGTCGATATTTATCGCGGCGATGTAGTCGCGAATAATTGTAAAGTCGTTTATAGCAGGCCGCGCGGGGCCGGGGCGAGGCGCGGGACCGGGCGCGGGGGCGGGGCGCGGCGCGAGCAGGGGCTGGGGTGCCGGTGGTTTCCCTGCCAGCGTGAGCGGCAGCGGTTTTGCCCACGCGGAGACGGTGGGCACCGGTGCCGGCACGAAGGCAGGCTTCGGCGCACGGGGCGCCGAAGTCTTTGGGCCGACGGTTTTTGGGGGCGCGTTGGCCAGACGCTTCCGCGGGGCCTTGGGGCATCCGCGGTAGTTGGCTGTGTGGCCCTGCTTCTGGCAGAGCACACAGCTCGGAGGTTCGGTCGCGGTCTCTTTGACCCGCGAACAGTCGGCTGTCGCGTGGTCACCGAGGCACTTAACGCACCGCGGACGCGCGTGGCAGTTGCGCGCGGAGTGGCCGTACAGCTGGCAGCGGTGGCACTGCCCGGGAGTGCCTTTCCTATATGGGGCCTCGACGGTGACCCCGGATAAGCCGCAAACGGTGCGGAGGCTTGAGGCAATCCGTTTGCCTTCGGCGGTTGGTTCTAACGCGACGAGAACCATATTATATGCGAATTTATCGCGCCCGCTGTGCATTCGGTGCACGCTTACAATCGGGTACGCCTGCCCGATGAGGTCCTCCTTGACCAGCTCGACGTCGAGCTCCTTCGGTACTCCGCGTATTACTACGCGGAGCTCGCGATCCTCCTGGAGCGCATAAGTGTGGAAGCTTATGCGTTCCTTTCGGAGGTGGGCTGTCAGCGCCCTGTGGTCGTCCGGTGAGGCCGTTTTTATTTGAATGCCGTGCGCGATGTTACGCGCATGGATGACGTTTACGTTTTGTGCCTTACAGGCACGGGATACGCGATCCCACGCGGTCTTATCTTGCAAAATTACCGGCGGCGGCGCGGGAATTTTGCGGACGGACGCGGGTTGGGGTCGCGGCGACGGGGTTGCGCGGCGAGGGGAGTCGGGTGAGACCACGACTTTAGGACGCGACGCGTTCGCGGCCTTTGGCTGTTTCGGCGCCGCGGACGGTTCCACGGCGCGGGCGCGTTTTTTCCCGCGCGCGACGGTGGTGAACCCTTCCGAGGTTCCCGGTTGGGGACTCGCGGCGGACTCGTACTCCATTTCCGACTCGGAGTCGGAGCCGGAGCTTGATGACGCGCAAGACGCGATCGACGCAGGCGCGGGGGTGGGGGGCGACATCGGCGAGTCGCGAGGTACCGGCGCGGGGGGCGACAACGGAGAGTCGCGGAGTGCCGGCGCGTCAAGGCCGGCCTTGTAAGCTTCGAACTTGGCGATTATGTCCGGACAGACGTCGCGGACGAACTTAAAGAAGAGCGCGCCATTGGCGTCACTCATGGTGAGTGTGTGCCCGGGGGGGGCGTCCCCGGGACTTAAGCAAACTCGCCGAAAGGCGAGTCCCCTGAGTGGGAGTTCACCCCCTGAGCTTTACCAGCTCCAAGGGGGGGGAGTGCCTTTGCCGTGAAAACGGCAGTCGGCTGGGAATTGGGGTGGAAAGTTGGGAAGGTAGGGCTCCACTGGGTTGTGAGAATGCCACAACAAGCGGTGATCTCAGTGGAGTTTTAGTCTCGAAAGAGACTGTTTTGCTCGCCGAATATATAAATGAATTTAATATATGAAATGGATGGGTGATAATGAGTTAGCGTTACGAGTGCACAACTCAAGTACAAACTGTTTTTACAACTCAAGGTCGCGACGCCAGCGACAGCGCGTCAAGAATGCACAACAATGCCGCGATCGGTGCGACAACGACAATGCTGGACAACTCGAGACTCACGTTCGCGACGGCAGCGACAATAATTTGCAAAAACGCGTCCGGACCGAACGGCGATGCAATCGGAACTGTTGGTGCTCGCGTTTTTTTTTTTTTTTTTTTTTTCCTACCTAAGCTGAGAGCCTTGAGAGGCTATGTCAGCGTAACCCTAACTTTAGTAGGTGAGCTCACGGGGCTCAAACCTGACGATGTTGCTAACACGAACCCTAGCAAGAGTCGTGCTTCGCAGAATCTACCACCGGATCGGAAACGCGACCCACTGAGAAGATCCGGCGAGAAACTCAGTGGGCTGTGTCTGAGAGTTAATTTACTCGTCGAGCCCTTCGTCGCAAGCGACGGGTTCGACGAGAACGGTGACCGGTGCTTGAAGTACCTAAAAGCACCGTTAGTGGATCGGGAGGATCCGAGATAACGTGTTTTGGGCGACGTCGACTGCTTTCCATTCTGTCCGCAGGATCGGGAATGTAGTTACCGGCGGCCACGATGAGAGGGTTCTCGTGTCGTGCCGCTTTATCGAAGTGGCGCATGGACGCCGACTGAAGATACTTACTGATGGACTCTAAGTCCAGGTCGTCATGGAGGTCGACGTTCCTGACGAACCACGGGGCTCCGACGGCTATCCTGCAAAAACGGGATTGAATAATTTGAAATGTTTTTAGGTGTATGCGGGCCGCGTGAGCGAACACTACACTTGCATAGGTCATGACGGGGCGTATGCAAGTTTTGTAGAGTGTCACCTTATTTCTAAGGGACATTTTACTTCGCCTACATATCATCGGGTAGAGACGTCCTAGAATGAAGGCGGCACGGTCGCGTACCGTCTTAATGTGGGGGCGGAATGTCATCCTACTGTCGAGGGTGACGCCTAAATATTTGACCTTCGGGGCCCACGGTATGGGCTGGTCGAACATCGTGATCGGGCGAACGGCGGGGGCGGGGGTATTGACGCGCCTAGTCGGGAGGGGGATGCTCAGCGTGGTGTTCGGAGGGCGACCCCTTTTGAAGAGCACCGCTGTGCTTTTCGTGGGGTTAATGTCGATGCGCCACTTCCGGAACCACTGTCCCATGGTGGTAGCTGCGGTCTGAAGTCGTCGATGAAGCAACGCCTTCTTTCTACACGAGTAGTAGATGGCGGTGTCATCGGCGAAGAGCGCCAGATGGGTCTCCGGAGACCGGGGTATATCGTTGATATACAAACTGAATAGTAACGGGGAGAGGGCGGAGCCTTGCGGGACTCCGGCTGTGACGTGACGGGGCCGGGAACGCGTTCCCTCGACTCGATATCGGAACGAACGGTTCGACAAGTAGTCTCGTATGATGAGCACGAGTCTGTCTGGCACTCCCATGTTATACAGTTTGTATATCAAACCGTTGTGCCAGACTTTGTCGAACGCCTTCGCTATATCGAAGAAGAGGGCTCCTGTCGGAATGGGTTTCCGCCTGTTCAGCCCTAGTAAGATGTGCTCCGTGAGGCGGTGCACTTGATGGACGCACGAGTGTCTGGCGCGGAATCCAAACTGCTCGTCTATAAGAATTTTATTCGCGGATACGAAATCCCAGAGGCGTTTACGAAGGAGCCGTTCGTATAATTTGCCTATCGCCGGGAGGAGACTGATGGGGCGGTAACTCGCGGTTTCGTTATTCGGTTTGCCCGGCTTGTGTATGCCGATAACGTCCGCTTCTTTCCACGCCGCGGGAAAGATGCAGTTCGTCATAGCAGCATTTAATATCGTGGCCAACATCGTTATCAGTTGGGCTGGTAACAGTTTTAGCGCGCGGTTGCGGATGCCGTCGGAGCCGGGAGCTTTCCGTGGTTGTAGGCTATCGATCGCCTCCTTAACCTCGGAAGTGGTAATGGGGGGTAACGCGTCCGAGGGCGGCAGGGAAGCTCTGCGCTCGACCTCCCTGTCGACGAACTCGGTGTGTTCGGGGTCCGCGTGTTGAGTGCTGGTGGTGCACTGTTCTTGCAGTGCATCGGCCAGCAACTCTGCCTTGTCATCGTCATCGTAAGCCGGTGGTTGGCCTGAGGGGCGTACGAGAGGCGGCATAGTGACGATAGTTTCGGACTTGAGGGTCCTAGCTAGTCGCCAGTATGCTTGGTGAGTGGGCGCGAGTTCTTTTAAATAACTATCCCAGTTTTCGTTTCGGGCGTCGCTCAAGCGGGATTTGACCTCCCGCTGTAAGCGACGCATCCGAGTCCGGTTTGAATCCGTGGGATATCGATCGTAGGCCCGGATTGCCGCGTTCCTAACTCTAACGAGGTCCCTAAGATCGGGGGAAAGTCTGATGCGGTGGAAGCTATCCTCCACATCGACTTGCTTTGAAGATCTTGTGATCGCCGTCGAGACGTGATCAGTGAAGATGTTTATGGATTCGACGGTGTCCTCGGGGGATGGAGTTGAATCCGGGCCGCAAGGGAGGATTGGTGGAGCGGTGTCAGCTAAGCACGTGCCCAGCTTCTTCCAATCCACCATGGTCCTCGTATCTGGTTCGCGGTTGAGTGGGCGACCGAGCTGCATGACGACAGGTCGGTGGTCTGAGTCGAGTTCTGACATTGCCTCGATGGAGCGCAAGCGCAGAGTTACGTTCCTCAGCAGTGCCAGATCTATTGTGCTCGGACGACGCGCGGCGTTGTACGGATAGCACGTGGGGGTCGGGGGGTTGAATATCTCGAATGTGAGGTCGTCTATGAACGCGTCGAGACGCCTACCGTTCACATTCGTGCGATGGCAGTTCCACCTAGTGTGGTGGCAATTTAAATCGCCTGCCAGAATGACCGCGTCCCCCATACCGAGCAGTGTCTCGAGGTCACTGCTCAGGAGGGGTTTGTCAGGAGGGAGATATACGGATGCGATGACGATCGGCTGGTGTCCCGTCAGCGCGATGCGGCACACTGACGCCTCGATATGTAAGAGCGAGGGAGTATCGAGAGGGACGCAGTGCAGGGCCCTCCTATAGTAAATGACAGTCCCGCCCTTGCGGGTGGAGAGTCTGTCATTCCTAACCATGACGTAATTCGCGACTTTGGGGTCGCGACGCGAGGGCTTTAGGAAGGTCTCCTGCACCAGAAGGATGTCGATGAGATTGTCACGTAGAAACTCATAAACCTGGTCGCGCTGACGCGCGAGTCCGTTAGCATTGTAGAATGCTAACTTCAAAGAATGGGGTTTTAATCTCGCGTTGCACGCCATTGATTACCGGTAATCAAACCAGCGTGCGCTGGACGGACTCGATGACGTCGATGTACTCGAACGTCGCGTTTAGGCGGTCTTCGGCCGTGACCGCTCTGCGCATGGCGTCGGCGAATGCACGCATGCGGTCAATATTTATCGCGGCGATGTAGTCGCGAATAATTGTGAAGTCGTTTGAGTGCGCGGGGCCGGGGCGAGGCGCGGGGCCGGGGCGAGGCGCGGGACCGGGCGCGGGCGCGGGGGCGGGGCGCGGCGCGAGTAGAGGTTGCGGCGCGTACCGCGGTTGGGGTGCCGGTATCGTTCCTGCCTTCGTGAACGGCAACGGTTTCGCCCACGCGGAGACGGTGGGCACCGGAGCCGGTACGAAAGCCGGTTTCGGCGCGCGGGGCGCCGAAGTCCTTGGGCCAGCGGTTTTGGGGGGCGCGTTTGCCGGGCGCTTCCGTGGAGCCTTGGGGCATCCGCGGTAGTTGGCCGTGTGTCCCTGCTTACGGCAGAGTACACAGCTCGGCGGTTCCGTCGCGGTCTCTTTGACCCGCGAACAGTCGGTGGTCGCGTGATCGTCTAAGCACTTCACGCAACGCGGTCGCGCGTTACAGTTACGCGCGGAGTGGCCATAGAGTTGGCAACGGTGGCACTGCCCGGGAGTGCCGCGTTTGTAGGGGGCCTCTACGGTGACCCCCGATAGGCCGCACACGGTGCGGAGACATGAGGCAATTTTCTTGCCCTCCGGTGTGGCTTCCAGTGCTACGAGCACCATATCATACGCGAATTTGTCACGCCCGCTGTGCATCCGGTGCACGCTTATGACGGGGTAGGACTGACCTACCAGGTCATTCTTAATTTGCTCTACGTCGAGCTCTTTAGGGACTCCGCGTACTACGACGCGGAGTTCGCGCTCCTCCTGGAGCGCATAGGTATGATAACCTATGCGTTCCTTGCGGAGGTAAGCGGTCAACGACCTATGGTCGTCGGATGTTTCCACCTTGATCTGAATTCCATGCGGGATATTCCTCGCATGGACGACATTGATCTTTTGGGCCTTAAGGGCCAGGGACACGCGATCCCAAGAAGATTTTTCCCGCAGGATGACCGGCGGCGGCGCGGGAACTTTTCGAACGGGCGCGGGCCCGGGGCGCGGCGACGGGGTTGCGCGGCGAGGGGAGTCCGGGGTTATTACGGTTTTGGGCCGCGAGGCGTTCGCGGCCTTTGGTTGTTTGGGCGCCGTGGGCGGATCCACAGCGCGGGCGCGTTTTTTACCGCGCGCGACGGTGGTGAACCCTTCCGAGGTTCCCGGTTGAGGACTCGCGGCGGACTCGTACTCCATTTCCGACTCGGAGTCGGAGCCGGAGCCGGCTTCGGAAGACGCGATCGACGCGGGCGCGGGGGTGGGGGGCGACATCGGCGAGTCGCGAGGTACCGGCGCGGGGGGCGACAACGGAGAGTCGCGGAGTGCCGGCGCGTCAAGGCCGGCCTTGTAGGCTTCGAATTTCGCGACGATGTCCGGACAAAGGTCGCGGACGAACTTAAAAAAGAGCGCGCCGTTGGCGTCACTCATGGTGATTGTGCCCGGGGGGGGCGTCCCCGGGACTTAAAGCAAACTCGCCGAAAGGCGAGTCCCCTGAGTGGGATTTATACCCCCTGCGCTGTACTTGCCAGCAGTGATTTGCAGGGGGGGGATGCCTATGCCGTGAAAACGGCAGTCAGCTGGGATTGGGGTGGAGAGTTTGGGAAGGTGGGGGACCCCACTGGGTTGTGAGTGCCACAACAAGCGGTGATCGCAGCGGGGTTTTTAGTCTTTAAAAAGACTGTTTTGCACGACGGATAGATAAATAAATTTAATAATGAAATGAGTGAATGAATGTGAATTTGGCGTTTTCGAATGCAGAACAAACGAATTCGAAATGTTTTTTCGACCCAAGGTCGCTACGCCAGCGCCCGTGCGTCAGGAATTCACAACAAAGTCGCGATCGACGCGACAGCGACAATGTCGTGTAAACCAAAACACAAGTTCGCGACGGCAGCGACAATAATTCGAGAAAACACGTCCGGACTCGACAGCGTTGCAAACGGAATTGAATGATGTTGGTGCTCGCGCCGCATTTTTTGGGTATTTATATAAATTTTCTTCGTTCGGCTGATGGTTGTACGTTTACGTGGCATCGAAAGGTTTGAACGAATGAATCATTAAGAGAGAGTAAAGAGTAGAGTCGAGTCGGGAGTCGGGCAGTCGGGCGGGGTCCGGCGGCCGGTAATCGGTGTAATTAATAGCAAACAAATAAGAAAGAAACAAGAAGACAAGCATCATAATATTAATAATAATAATAATAATAATAATAATAATCATCATAGTAGCAGTATGAAACGAAACGAATAGAAAATAGAATAGAATAGTATGAAGAACGAATAATTTGTATGAATAGAAAGCACGTGTGAAATTGTGTGTGTGTGCGTTAAAGCAGTACTAAAAATAATGAATAATGAAACAAATTAACGAAAAAAATAATAATAATATATAGGTACTATTATGTATAATCGAATAGAATTATCCTTTACGTAGTATATGATATATATCTATTTATTTATTTATTTATTTATTTATTTATTTATTTATTTATTTATTTATTTATTTATTTATTTATTTATTTATTTATTAGGTGTAATATAGTAATTGATTGAAATAATTGTTAGCCCTGAAAAGGGCTGTTGTATATCGATGCGTGCCGTGTGTAATCTTCGCGTCTTCATCGTCGTCGTCGTCGTCGTCGTCGAACGTCGATCGAGTTAGACACAAACATACATTATTTATTATAAGATGATGATGATGATTAGGTGACTGGCACACACACACATGGTTGGTTCGTTTTAATATATTTGTACGTATTTTTAAATCATTGTGTGCTGCTGCTGTTGTACCCAATGAATCACTTCTTCGAAGCGGCGGACGCTTTTTTGGCCGAAGGTTTCGTTTTAGGCGTCGAGGCGGTGGCCTTTTTCGGTTTAGGCGCTTTCGGTTTCTTTGTTGGTGGTTTAGCTGTTTTCTTAGCTTTCGGCGCGCTCTTGGCGGCCGCAGCTTTAGCGCTCGCTCCAGACTTCCTAGCAGCGGCGGCGGGCTTCTTTTTCGCGGCGGCGGCGGCTCTTTTCTCCTTTACCGAAACTGCGGCGGTTGCGGCAACCGAAGATTTACCTTTCGACGGCGATGAAGCTGACGCTGCAGCCGCTTTCTTTCCGGCCCTGCCGGCAGCCGCCCCCGAAGAAGTCGAAGCGGCACCACCGGCGCCGGCCCCTCCCTTTTTGTTGCTGCTGCCGCCTTTAGACGCTGCCGAAGCGGAAGCGGACGAAGCGTTGCCCTTTGCTGCCCTTACGGAACTGCCACCGGACGCACCACCAGATCCGGAACCGGGTTTCTTCGAAGCGGAGGTCTTCGATTCCAGTTTAAAAGATCCGGAAGCTCCCTTGCCTTTAGTCTGTATTAGAGTACCGGATTCGACGGCGTTCTTCAGATACTTTCTTATGAACGGTGCTAATTTTTCAGCATCCACCTTGTACTGGGCCGCTATGTATTTCTTGATTGCTTGTAAAGACGAGCCGCTGCGCTCCTTGAGTTCGGCAATAGCGCTGTTCACCATTTCCGACGTCTTCGGATGGCTCGGTTTAGCTTTAGGTTTCTTAGCGCCCGCGGAAGCACCACCACTCGCGGATGTTTTTGGTTTTTTGACGGGTGTAGCCGGAGCTGGAGTTTCAGTCGCAACAGCGGTATCTGCCATCGTTGATGATTATATTATTATTATTATTATTATTATTGTTGTTGTACACGCACACACAAAACACAAGAGATTCCAATATTATTATTAAGCACAGGCAGAATAATGAATCGGAAAACAATGAAAATGTTTACACCTTACAGATGTCGCCACGATCGGTTTGTTTTGAACCCGCGCCGATCTGTTACCGTAACGAGAACGCTAAAAACGCGATACGTTTTCGTGTACCAATTCTTGAAACTTTTCACTAACACATCTCACGTCTTTTGTATTTTTTTCGATATTATTAAAGACACGTAATTATTCTATCGAATTTAGATTAAACTACACGAATCCTTGAATCTACTGATGTACGATTCTTTATGATCCGATCGTATTATAAAATAATATTAAACTTTTAACAACGCTATCTCGTCGATTGCACAGGTAGTGTTAACTTTATTATGATATTTTACATATAAAACGAATAATAATTATATATTTAATGAATAATATATAACCCTCTTCGTATACTTTTAAGGTTGAACTTATTTTTTTATGAAATATAAAAGTTTTCATAGGTTAAAATGATGATCAATCGAGAGGTACGTAAAACAGATTCAAACTTTCAAGTTTCGGAACGCGCGAGCGGAATGTTCTATTCTGGTTGCTTGTAAAGTTTTTTTTTTTTTTTTTTCTTTTCTTTTAACATTTTTTTTTAAATATATATATTAAGTACCTATGTACAATGAGATTTCACGCTATCAATATAAATCAACAATTATAATGATAATAATAAAAATGTTGTACATACCTATACTGTCTTAAATACGCTTTTACGTGGTGCTAAAAGGACTAGAAATAAACGAAAATTTTTGCACGCGACGACTGCACTATACTAAAGTTTTAATAAAACTAGTTATATATCTTACTAATAATATAAAATAATAAATAATGATTTGTACTATTAGGTCGGGCACGTACCTGTATTAATTGCATCCATGTGAGTTTTCTTCTGTTTGAAACTAATATAGTCAAGTAAAAGAATAAATAAAGTAAAAAGAATATATATATATATTTATTTATTTATTTTAATAATAAAATTAAACTTAATGAATAGGGAAAAAAAAAAGGCAAGTTTTCTCATAATAGATAAAAATGCGGCCCTGAAAAGGGCCTTTGTTTGTTTGTTTGTTTGTATTCGAGAACGAAAAAAATTAATAATAATTAAACGAACCAACGTCACTTGCGATTGATTTACAACATCAACGACAGCAAAAAGTTCTTGAAACATGTTTCTAGATGGTCCACGTCGTGTGTTGCTTGCTTGCTTGCTTGCTTGCTTGCTTGCTTGCTTGCTGTCACCGCTGTTGTCAGTTGTCAGTCATTGCTCGGTTGTCCGTGTAATTAAAAAAGAAATTGAATCGTTCTCGAGACAAAAAATAAAAAAAATCGTCGATGGATGAAACTTCTTTAACCGCCGAAACCGTACAGGGTGCGACCTTGGCGTTTCAGAGCGTACACAACATCCATAGCGGTGACGGTCTTCCTCTTGGCGTGTTCGGTGTATGTGACAGCGTCGCGGATCACGTTTTCGAGGAACACTTTGAGAACGCCGCGGGTCTCTTCGTATATAAGACCGGAGATACGTTTCACTCCACCTCTGCGAGCCAAACGACGGATAGCCGGTTTCGTGATGCCCTGGATGTTATCACGCAACACCTTCCTGTGACGTTTAGCGCCCCCCTTTCCAAGACCTTTGCCTCCTTTACCGCGACCGGTCATCTTGACGAACTTCTCGGTTTGTGTTTTGTATTAGTAGTAGCAGCAGACTTTAACGCGTTGCGCGACGAACGACGAATGAGCCTCCGAAAATTTTTTTTTTTTTTTTTTTTTTTTTTTTTCCTACCTAAGCTGAGAGCCTTGAGAGGCTATGTCAGCGTAACCCTAACTTTAGTAGGTGAGCTCACGGGGCTCAAACCTGACGATGTTGCTAACACGAACCCTAGCAAGAGTCGTGCTTCGCAGAATCTACCACCGGATCGGAAACGCGACCCACTGAGAAGATCCGGCGAGAAACTCAGTGGGCTGTGTCTGAGAGTTAATTTACTCGTCGAGCCCTTCGTCGCAAGCGACGGGTTCGACGAGAACGGTGACCGGTGCTTGAAGTACCTAGAAGCACCGTTAGTGGATCGGGCGGATCCGAGATGACGTGTTTTGGGCGACGTCGACTGCTTTCCATTCTGTCCGCAGGATCGGGAATGTAGTTACCGGCGGCCACGATGAGAGGGTTCTCGTGTCGTGCCGCTTTATCGAAGTGGCGCATGGACGCCGACTGCAGATACTTACTGATGGACTCTAAGTCCAGGTCGTCATGGAGGTCGACGTTCCTGACGAACCACGGGGCTCCGACGGCTATCCTGCAAAAACGGGATTGAATAATTTGGAATGATTTCAAGTGTATGCGGGCCGCGTGAGCGAACACTACACTTGCATAGGTCATGACGGGGCGTATGCAAGTTTTGTAGAGTGTCACCTTATTTCTAAGGGACATTTTACTTCGCCTACATATCATCGGGTAGAGACGTCCTAGAATGAAGGCGGCACGATCGCGTACCGTCTTGATGTGGGGGCGGAATGTCATCCTACTGTCGAGGGTGACGCCTAAATATTTGACCTTCGGGGCCCACGGTATGGGCTGGTCGAACATCGTGATCGGGCGAACGGCGGGGGCGGGGGTATTGACGCGCCTAGTCGGGAGGGGGACTCCGAAAATTACGTTCGGACCTATATTTATACGCTGCGCCTGTGCGCGCAACCACGGACGATTCTTTGAACGTTGTAAAGCGACGCGGGGAGGGGGGGGGGGGTAATATTCACAACGACGTTGTCTTCTTAGTTTATCGAATCGAACGTTTGAATACAATTTACTATATCACAATTATATCTGAAATAGTTATATATATTATTTATTTATATATTTACGTTCAACGTATATTTAATTTAATACGACTACGGGATACGGTATATGTTATCGTAATACATAATATAATATATTATACAATGAAACGGGTAAGTTAAAAATAATAATAATAATAAATAACAGTAGGCAGTGTGTATTCTGTTATATGAATGAATTGCGGCCCTGAAAAGGGCCTTTTTTGTTTCTTCATAATAAAATCAGCATCGCGAGACGGCGTAGTAAATTAAATAATAACACACATCAATCAATCAATCAATCAATTAATTTGGTCATCAACAAATAATTTACGCACGTTCACCTCTGATTCTGCGGGCGAGCTGTATGTCTTTTGGCATTATTGTCACACGTTTCGCGTGAATAGCGCAAAGGTTCGTGTCCTCGAAGAGACCGACCAGATACGCCTCGCTGGCTTCCTGCAGGGCCATCACCGCCGAACTCTGAAAACGGAGATCGGTCTTGAAATCTTGAGCTATCTCACGGACGAGACGCTGGAAAGGCAGTTTGCGAATCAAGAGTTCCGTGCTCTTCTGGTAACGACGAATCTCACGAAGGGCGACCGTCCCGGGCCTGTAACGATGAGGCTTCTTGACACCTCCTGTTGCCGGTGCGCTCTTACGAGCGGCCTTGGTCGCCAATTGCTTGCGAGGAGCTTTACCTCCGGTCGACTTACGAGCAGTCTGTTTGGTACGCGCCATTTCGAGACGACGAGTTCACGACGTAAACGTACGAGTAATAGATAGGTAGGTAAGTAAGTAAACGATAATACGTCCGCGTCCGCGCGCTACGAACGAACGAGATACACTAAAAATGTCGGCGTCACTACCCACTCGTATTTATACTTTTTTGAAGTCACGAATCGAACGGGCTCGTTTTGCTCTATTGTATGGAGATGCGTGCTCGCACGCATCTCCATACAATAGAGCGAGACGGATATATTCAAAATTTAATGTGTTTTAATTGTTATTATTAAATATATAATATCTATTTCTTATACATAGGTACATATATTGTTTATTTATTTATTTATTTATTAATTAATAATAATTTAATGATTTTACTTTTTATACATCACACATTACATTCACTTTTGGTTATTAGAATACTACTGCTACAACTAATATTATGATTTAATAATATATAAAAATCGGTGTGTGATGCATGATAGGTATATTGGTATTTGAGGTATATTAAAAATAATAACAACAATATGTAATTTATTTAATTCTTATAAATAGATCGTATATTAATAATAATAATAATAATAATAATCATTTTACTGATAGATTTTGCGGCCCTGAAAAGGGCCTTTTGTCGATGTAAATGCAACCGAAACACGCATACGAACAGCGTACGGTCGTGCATCAGTTTTGTGAGTTTGAAATAATTACCGAAGTCATGAAGAAAGTTACTTGGAGCTCGTGTATTTCGTGACGGCTTTGGTTCCTTCACTGACCGCGTGCTTGGCGAGTTCACCCGGTAACAACAATCTCACTTTTTTTTTTTTTTTTTTTTTCCTACCTAAGCTGAGAGCCTTGAGAGGCTATGTCAGCGTAACCCTAACTTTAGTAGGTGAGCTCACGGGGCTCAAACCTGACGATGTTGCTAACACGAACCCTAGCAAGAGTCGTGCTTCGCAGAATCTACCACCGGATCGGAAACGCGACCCACTGAGAAGATCCGGCGAGAAACTCAGTGGGCTGTGTCTGAGAGTTAATTTACTCGTCGAGCCCTTCGTCGCAAGCGACGGGTTCGACGAGAACGGTGACCGGTGCTTGAAGTACCTAGAAGCACCGTTAGTGGATCGGGCGGATCCGAGATGACGTGTTTTGGGCGACGTCGACTGCTTTCCATTCTGTCCGCAGGATCGGGAATGTAGTTACCGGCGGCCACGATGAGAGGGTTCTCGTGTCGTGCCGCTTTATCGAAGTGGCGCATGGACGCCGACTGCAGATACTTACTGATGGACTCTAAGTCCAGGTCGTCATGGAGGTCGACGTTCCTGACGAACCACGGGGCTCCGACGGCTATCCTGCAAAAACGGGATTGAATAATTTGGAATGATTTCAAGTGTATGCGGGCCGCGTGAGCGAACACTACACTTGCATAGGTCATGACGGGGCGTATGCAAGTTTTGTAGAGTGTCACCTTATTTCTAAGGGACATTTTACTTCGCCTACATATCATCGGGTAGAGACGTCCTAGAATGAAGGCGGCACGATCGCGTACCGTCTTGATGTGGGGGCGGAATGTCATCCTACTGTCGAGGGTGACGCCTAAATATTTGACCTTCGGGGCCCACGGTATGGGCTGGTCGAACATCGTGATCGGGCGAACGGCGGGGGCGGGGGTATTGACGCGCCTAGTCGGGAGGGGGATGCTCAGCGTGGTGTTCGGAGGGCGACCCCTTTTGAAGAGCACCGCTGTGCTTTTCGTGGGGTTAATGTCGATGCGCCACTTCCGGAACCACTGTCCCATGGTGGTAGCTGCGGTCTGAAGTCGTCGATGAAGCAACGCCTTCTTCCTACACGAGTAGTAGATGGCGGTGTCATCGGCGAAGAGCGCCAGATGGGTCTCCGGAGACCGGGGTATATCGTTGATATACAAACTGAATAGTAACGGGGAGAGGGCGGAGCCTTGCGGGACTCCGGCTGTGACGTGACGGGGCCGGGAACGCGTTCCCTCGACTCGATATCGGAACGAACGGTTCGACAAGTAGTCTCGTATGATGAGCACGAGTCTGTCTGGCACTCCCATGTTATACAGTTTGTATATCAAACCGTTGTGCCAGACTTTGTCGAACGCCTTCGCTATATCGAAGAAGAGGGCTCCTGTCGGAATGGGTTTCCGCCTGTTCAGCCCTAGTAAGATGTGCTCCGTGAGGCGGTGCACTTGATGGACGCACGAGTGTCTGGCGCGGAATCCAAACTGCTCGTCTATCAGAATTTTGTTCGCGGATACGAAGTCCCAGAGGCGTTTACGAAGGAGCCGTTCGTATAGTTTGCCTATCGCCGGGAGGAGACTGATGGGGCGGTAACTCGCGGTTTCGTTCTTCGGTTTGCCCGGTTTGTGTATGCCGATAACGTCCGCTTCTTTCCACGCCGCGGGAAAGATGCAGTTCGTCATAGCAGCATTTAATATGGTGGCCAACATCGTTATCAGTTGGGCTGGTAACAATTTAAGCGCGCGGTTGCGGATGCCGTCGGAGCCGGGAGCTTTCCGTGGTTGTAGGCTATCGATCGCCTCCTTGACCTCGGAAGTGGTAATGGGGGGTAACGCGTCCGAGGGCGGCAGGGAAGCTCTGCGCTCGACCTCCCTGTCGACGAACTCGGTGTGTTCGGGGTCCGCGTGTTGAGTGCTGGTGGTGCACTGCTCTTGCAGTGCATCGGCCAGCAACTCTGCCTTGTCATCGTCATCGTAAGCCGGTGGTTGGCCTGAGGGGCGTACGAGAGGCGGCATAGTGGCTATAGTTTCGGACTTGAGGGTCCTAGCTAGTTGCCAGTATGCTTGGTGAGTGGGCGCGAGTTCTTCTAAATAACTATCCCAGTTTTCGTTTCGGGCGTCGCTTAAGCGGGATTTGACCTCCCGCTGTAAGCGACGCATCCGAGTCCGGTTTGAATCCGTGGGATATCGATCGTAGGCCCGGATTGCCGCGTTTCTAATTCTAACGAGGTCCCTAAGTTCGGGGGAAAGTCTGATGCGGTGGAAGCAGTCCTCCACATCGACTTGTTTCGAGGATCTTATGATCGCCGTCGAGACGTGATCAGTGAAGATGTTTATGGATTCGACGGTATCCTCGGGGGATGGAGTTGAATCCGGGCCGCAAGGGAGGATTGGTGGAGCGGTGTCAGCTAAGCACGTGCCCAGCTTCTTCCAATCCACCATGGTCCTCGTATCTGGTTCGCGGTTGAGTGGGCGACCGAGCTGCATGACGACAGGTCGGTGGTCTGAGTCGAGTTCTGACATTGCCTCGATGGAGCGTAAGCGCAGAGTTACGTTCCTCAGCAGTGCCAGATCTATTGTGCTCGGACGACGCGCGGCGTTGTACGGATAGCACGTGGGGGTCGGGGGGTTGAATACTTCGAATGTGAGGTCGTCTATGAACGCGTCGAGACGCCTACCGTTCACATTCGTGCGATGGCAGTTCCACCTAGTGTGGTGGCAATTTAAATCGCCTGCCAGGATGACCGCGTCCCCCATACCGAACAGTGTCTCGAGGTCACTGCTCAGGAGGGTTTGTCAGGGGGGAGATAAACGGATGCGATGACGATCGGCTGGTGTCCCGTCAGCGCGATGCGGCACACTGACGCCTCGATATGTAAGAGCGAGGGAGTATCGAGAGGGACGCAGTGCAGGGCCCTCCTATAGTAAATGACAGTCCCGCCCTTGCGGGCGGAGAGTCTGTCATTCCTAACCATGACGTAATTCGCGACTTTGGGGTCGCGACGCGAGGGCTTTAGGAAGGTCTCCTGCACCAGAAGGATGTCGATGAGATTATCGCGGAGAAACTCATATACTTGATCGCGCTGACGCGCGAGTCCGTTAGCATTATAAAATGCTAACTTTATGGAACGCGGTTTTTCCCTACCGTTGCACGCCATTGATTACCGGTAATCAAACCAGCGTGCGCTGGACGGACTCGATGACGTCGATGTACTCGAACGTCGCGTTTAGGCGGTCTTCGGCCGTGACCGCTCTGCGCATGGCGTCGGCGAACGCACGCATGCGGTCGATATTTATCGCGGCGATGTAGTCGCGAATAATTGTAAAGTCGTTTATAGCAGGCCGCGCGGGGCCGGGGCGAGGCGCGGGACCGGGCGCGGGGGCGGGGCGCGGCGCGAGCAGGGGCTGGGGTGCCGGTGGTTTCCCTGCCAGCGTGAGCGGCAGCGGTTTTGCCCACGCGGAGACGGTGGGCACCGGTGCCGGCACGAAGGCAGGCTTCGGCGCACGGGGCGCCGAAGTCTTTGGGCCGACGGTTTTTGGGGGCGCGTTGGCCAGACGCTTCCGCGGGGCCTTGGGGCATCCGCGGTAGTTGGCTGTGTGGCCCTGCTTCTGGCAGAGCACACAGCTCGGAGGTTCGGTCGCGGTCTCTTTGACCCGCGAACAGTCGGCTGTCGCGTGGTCACCGAGGCACTTAACGCACCGCGGACGCGCGTGGCAGTTGCGCGCGGAGTGGCCGTACAGCTGGCAGCGGTGGCACTGCCCGGGAGTGCCTTTCCTATATGGGGCCTCGACGGTGACCCCGGATAAGCCGCAAACGGTGCGGAGGCTTGAGGCAATCCGTTTGCCTTCGGCGGTTGGTTCTAACGCGACGAGAACCATATTATATGCGAATTTATCGCGCCCGCTGTGCATTCGGTGCACGCTTACAATCGGGTACGCCTGCCCGATGAGGTCCTCCTTGACCAGCTCGACGTCGAGCTCCTTCGGTACTCCGCGTATTACTACGCGGAGCTCGCGATCCTCCTGGAGCGCATAAGTGTGGAAGCTTATGCGTTCCTTTCGGAGGTGGGCTGTCAGCGCCCTGTGGTCGTCCGGTGAGGCCGTTTTTATTTGAATGCCGTGCGCGATGTTACGCGCATGGATGACGTTTACGTTTTGTGCCTTACAGGCACGGGATACGCGATCCCACGCGGTCTTATCTTGCAAAATTACCGGCGGCGGCGCGGGAATTTTGCGGACGGACGCGGGTTGGGGTCGCGGCGACGGGGTTGCGCGGCGAGGGGAGTCGGGTGAGACCACGACTTTAGGACGCGACGCGTTCGCGGCCTTTGGCTGTTTCGGCGCCGCGGACGGTTCCACGGCGCGGGCGCGTTTTTTCCCGCGCGCGACGGTGGTGAACCCTTCCGAGGTTCCCGGTTGGGGACTCGCGGCGGACTCGTACTCCATTTCCGACTCGGAGTCGGAGCCGGAGCTTGATGACGCGCAAGACGCGATCGACGCAGGCGCGGGGGTGGGGGGCGACATCGGCGAGTCGCGAGGTACCGGCGCGGGGGGCGACAACGGAGAGTCGCGGAGTGCCGGCGCGTCAAGGCCGGCCTTGTAAGCTTCGAACTTGGCGATTATGTCCGGACAGACGTCGCGGACGAACTTAAAGAAGAGCGCGCCATTGGCGTCACTCATGGTGAGTGTGTGCCCGGGGGGGGCGTCCCCGGGACTTAAGCAAACTCGCCGAAAGGCGAGTCCCCTGAGTGGGAGTTCACCCCCTGAGCTTTACCAGCTCCAAGGGGGGGGAGTGCCTTTGCCGTGAAAACGGCAGTCGGCTGGGAATTGGGGTGGAAAGTTGGGAAGGTAGGGCTCCACTGGGTTGTGAGAATGCCACAACAAGCGGTGATCTCAGTGGAGTTTTAGTCTCGAAAGAGACTGTTTTGCTCGCCGAATATATAAATGAATTTAATATATGAAATGGATGGGTGATAATGAGTTAGCGTTACGAGTGCACAACTCAAGTACAAACTGTTTTTACAACTCAAGGTCGCGACGCCAGCGACAGCGCGTCAAGAATGCACAACAATGCCGCGATCGGTGCGACAACGACAATGCTGGACAACTCGAGACTCACGTTCGCGACGGCAGCGACAATAATTTGCAAAAACGCGTCCGGACCGAACGGCGATGCAATCGGAACTGTGCAATCTCACTGAAGTCTGAACCTCCCTCGAGGTTATCGTCGAACGCTTGTTGTAATGGGCGAGACGAGAAGCTTCTGCAGCGATACGTTCGAAGATGTCGTTCACGAACGAATTCATGATCGACATGGCTTTACTCGAAATACCGGTGTCGGGATGGACCTGCTTCAGCACTTTGTAAATGTAAATGGCGTAACTTTCCTTCCTCTTGTGCTTCTTCTTTTTCTTATCGGTCTTCGAAATATTTTTCTGGGCTTTACCAGATTTCTTGGCGGCCTTTCCACTTGTCTTAGGCGGCATGATGATTCGATATTAGTATTTAGATTGCTCTTTAGAAATCCCCACGGAACGCAAACGTAACGGACGTTCGGCACGGTTAACGTGAAGCGGTAGAATAAAAAATTTGCGCCGGTCGAACTTTATTTTTTTACTTTTCAGATACCCGTTGAGCATCATGCTGAGATCGAGCTTTCAACGGCAGCGAACCAATCGGGAATGACTTTTATCGTTCATTCGTCGGAGCTTTCGTCACGATCGAAGATCGTGTATCGTTTTCGTGAGTGAGTGCTTTTAAAATGATTTATATTATATGCTTACAGTAAATTATTCTATATTTATTTATTTATATAGACACAAGTAAGAACAAGAATTATCTTCGCTCATAAATATGTATACGAATGAATAAGGATAGGATCAGATAGGTAGGTAGGTAGGTAGGTAGGTAGATACGAGAAGAAAATACGGATAAATTTTGTACTTAAGAAATATATATATTATTATATTCATTTAGTTATTTATTTATTTAATATATGGATTAGATTCGGTCGATTCAGTATTGATTGATTCATATTGCGGCCCTGAAAAGGGCCTTTGATTTCTGTCAACAATACAATATAATAATAATAATAATAATAATAACAACAACAACGAACAAAATATGTGTTCGTCGATTATTATTATTTATTATATATAAATATTATCGACGACATGTTGTGTTGTTGTTGTCGTCCTTGCGAGCGAGTTTGAAGCGTTTTTTAAGCTTTCTTCTCGGTCTTCTTCGGGAGTTTTTTTTTTTTTTTTTCCCTACCTATGCTGATAGCCTTGAGAGGCTACTTCAGCTTCGCCCTAACGTTAGTAGGTGAGCTCGCGGGGCTCAACCGGAGAGTTGCTAACACTGACCCTAGCAAGAGCAGTGCTTCGCAGAATCTACCACCGGATCGGAAACGCGACCCACTGAGAAGATCCGGCGAGAAACTCAGTGGGCTGTGTCTATGGGTTAGTTCGCTCGTCGAACCCTTCGTCGCAAGCGACGGGTTCGACGAGGACGGTGACCGGTGCTTGTGGTGCCTAAAAGCACCGTTAATGGATCAGGAGGATCCGTAATGACGTGCTTTGGGCGACGTCGACGGTTTACCATTCGGTCTACTGGGTCGGGTATGTAATTTCCAGCGGCTACGATGAGAGGGTTCTCATGTCGTGCCGCCTTCTCAAAATGGCGCAGCGATGCCGACTGTAGATACTTACTAAGGGAGTCGAGCTCCAGGTCGTCGTGGAGATCCACATTCCTAAGGAACCAAGGCGCTCCGACGGCTATCCTGCAGAATCGTGATTGAATAACCTGAAGGGATTTCAAGTTGGTGCGGGCTGCGTGAGCGAACACTACGCTTGCATACGTCATGACGGGGCGTATACAAGTTTTGTAGAGAGTTACCTTATTTCGGAGGGACAGTTTGCTTCGACTACAAAGCATTGGATAGAGTCGTCCTAGAATAAACGCGGCGCGGTCGCGTACCGTTTTTATATGGGGACGGAATGTCATCCCTCTGTCGAGGGTGACGCCTAGATATTTGACCTTCGAGACCCACGGAATGGGCTGGCCAAAGAGAGTGATGGGACTAACGGCGGAGGTGTTTGCGCGCCTACTACGGAGTGGGATGCTCGAAGTGATGTTCGGAGGGCGACCCCTTTTGAAGAGCACCGCTGCGCTTTTCGTGGGGTTGATGTCTATTCGCCATTTCCGGAACCACTGTCCCAGGGTGGCTACTGCGATCTGGAGTCGCCGATGAAGCAGCGACATCTTCCTACACGAGTAGTAGATAGCCGTGTCGTCGGCGAAGAGCGCTAGATGGGTCTCCGGAGACCGGGGTATATCATTGATATACAAACTAAATAATAACGGGGAGAGCGCGGAGCCTTGCGGGACTCCGGCGGTCAGTTGACGGGGACGAGAACGAGTTCCCTCTACTCGATATCGAAACGAACGGTTCGACAAGAAGTCTCGTATGATGAGCACGAGTCTGTCTGGCACTCCCATGTTGTACAGTTTATAAATTAAACCGTTGTGCCAGACTTTGTCGAACGCCTTCGCGATGTCGAAGAAGAGGGCGCCGGTCGGGATTTGTTTACGCCTATTTAGTCCTATCAGAATGTGCTCCGTGAGGCGGTGCACTTGTTGTACGCACGAGTGTTTAGAGCGGAATCCGAACTGTTCGTCAATGAGAATTTTGTTCGCGGTAACAAAATCCCAGAGGCGTTTCCTAAGGAGCCGTTCGTAAATTTTTCCTATCGTCGAGAGGAGACTAATCGGACGGTAACTAGAAGTTTCGTTTGTCGGTTTGCCCGGCTTATGTATACCGATAACGTCCGCTTCTTTCCACACCGCGGGAAAGATGCAGTGCGTCATAGCGGCATTTAAAATTGTAGCCAACATTGCTATCAGTTGGACTGGCAAAAATTTTAGCGCGCGGTTGTGGATGCCGTCGGAGCCGGGTGCCTTCCTAGGTTGGAGGTTATGGATCGCGTCTCTAACTTCGTCAGTGGTAATGGGGGGTAACGCGTCCGAGGGCGGCAGGGAAGCTCTGCGCTCGACCTCCCTGTCGACTAACTCGGTGTGTTCGGGGTCCGCGTGTTGAGTGCTGGTGGTGCACTGCTCTTGCAGTGCATCGGCCAGCAGCTCAGCCTTGTCATCGTCATCGAATGCCGGTGGTTGGCCTGAAGGGCGTATGAGGGGAGGCATAGTAGCGGTAGTTTCGGATTTGAGAGTCCTAGCTAGTCGCCAGTATGCTTGGTGGGAGGGCGCGAGTTGTTCTAGATAACTATGCCAATTATCGTTACGCGCGTCGCTTAAGCGGGAGTGGACTTCGCGTTGTAGACGACGCATCCGAATCCGGTTTGAATGCGTGGGAAGACGATCGTAGGCCCGGATTGCCGCGTTCCTAACTCTTAAGAGATTCCTAAGATCGGGGGACAGTCTGATGCGGTGGAAGCTGTCCTCCACATCGACTTCTTTAGAAGATCTAATGATCGCGGAAGATATGTGATCGGTAATGATGTTTATGGATTCGACGGTGTCCTCGGGGGATAGATTCGAATCCGGGCCGTAAGGGAGGATTGGCGGAGCGGTGTCGGCTAGGCACGTGCCCAGCTTATTCCAATCCACCATGGTCCTCGTAACAGTGACTGGGTTGTGGGGGCGACCGAGCTGCATAACGACAGGTCGGTGGTCTGAGTCGAGCTCTGACATTGCTTCGATGGAACGCAAGCGCAGAGTTACGTTCCTAAGCAATGCCAGGTCTATAGTGCTCGGACGGAGCGCGATGTTATACGGATAACATGTTGGAGTTGGGGGACCGACTATTTCAAAGGTGAGGTCGTCTATAAACGCGTCGAGACGCCTACCGTTAACGTTAGTACGATGGCAGTTCCACCTAGTGTGGTGGCAATTTAAATCGCCTGCCAGGATGACGGAGTCTCCCATGCCGAACAGTGACTCGATGTCACTGCTCAGAAGGGGCTTGTCCGGGGGGAGATAAACGGATGCGATGACGATCGGCTGGTGTCCCGTCAGCGAGATACGGCACACTGACGCCTCGATATGTGAGAGCGAGGGAGTATCGAGAGGGACAACGTGCAGGGCCCGCCTATAGTAAATGGCAGTCCCACCTTTGGAGGCGGTGAGTCTGTCATTCCTAACCATGACGTAATTCGCGACTTTCGGGTCGCGACGCGAGGGCTTCAGACAGGTTTCCTGCACTAATAGAATATCTACAAGATTATCGCGGAGGAATTCGAAAATTTGATCGCGTTGCCGCGCGAGTCCGTTAGCATTATAGAATGCTAACGTAAGGGAATACGGTTTTTCTCTACCTTTTTGCGCCATTGGTTACCGGTAAAGATTTACAAAGTGCGGGACACGGACTCGTATACGTCCATGTGGTCGAACGCGGCCGCGAGCCGCTGTTCGGGGGTTACCGACCTACGGATAGCGTCTGCGAACGATCGCAGACGGTCGAAGTTGACCGCAGTGACGAAGTCGCGCACGAGCGCGAAGTCGTTGGCGGCAGAGGGTTGCGGGGGACGGAACGCGGGCGCGGGGCGAGGTGCGAGCAGGGGCTGGGGCGCGGGGCGTGTCGCGAGCGGGGGCGGGGGTGCGGTTTGCGTTCCCGCCTTCGTATACGGCAGCGGTTTTTTCCACGCCGAGACCGTGGGAACTGCAGCCGGCACGAAGGCGGGTTTCGGCACTGAAGGCGCCGAAGTCTTTGGGCCGACGGTTCGGGGGGCTGGGTGGGTCGGACGTTTACGCGGAGCCCTAGGACATCCACGGTAGTTCGCGGGGTGCCCTTGCTTAAGGCATAGGACACAGCTTGGAGGTTCGGTCGCGGTTTCCCTAACTCGCGAGCAATCTAATGTGGCGTGATCGCCGAGGCATTTTACGCAGCGGGGGCGCGCGTGGCAATTACGAGCCGAGTGGCCGTAAAGCTGGCATCTGTAGCACTGCCCGGGAGTACCACGTTTATGGGGGGCTTCGATTGAGATCCCGGATAGGCCGCAAATTGTCGTGAGACATGCGATCTTCTTTTTGGCCTCCGGGGTGGGTTCTAGAGCTACCAGGATCATGTTGTAGGGCTGCTTGCCCCGCCCACTGTGCATCCGGTGCACGCTAACTAACGGGAGGGACTGAGCGGTCAGATCCTCCTTTATGTAATCGATGTCTAACTCCTTGGGGACTCCGCGTATCACTACGCGGAGCTCGCGGTCCTCCTGAAGAGCATAGGTGTGAAAACCTATGTTCTCCTTTCGGAGGTATGAAGAGAGGGCCCTATGGTCGCCCGGCGTTGCGACCTTTATCTGAATCCCATGCGCGACGTTACGCGCATGGGTGTAATTAATTTTGTTGGCCTGAAGGGCCTGGGACACGCGATTCCACGCTGTCTTCTCTTGAAGTATCAGCGGGGGCGGGGCAGCTACTTTAGGAGCGGGCGCGGGCTTGGGACGCGGCGGCGGGGTTACGCGGCGAGCGGAGTCCGACTCCGGTGTCACGACTACCTGCGGGCGGGAGGCGGTCGCGGATTTAGTTTGCTTCGTCGTGGAGCTCCGGGACTCCACGGCGCGAGTACGCTTTTTGCCGCGCGTTACGGTTTGGAACCCATCCGAAGTTCCAGGCTGAGGGCTTGACGCGGATTCGAAATCCATCTCCGATTCGGTATCGGAGCCTGAACTCGAAACGATCGAGGTCGCGACGGACGAAGCGCGCGATGACGTAATCGACGCGGGCGCGGGGGTGGGGGTAGCGTTAGGCGCTATGTGAGTCGCATCGTTGGAACGTGCGCTCGAACTTGACGCGGCGGCGGGGGGCGCGCGGCGTGCCTCCGAGGCACGTTTGAGATACGCGGCGACGGACGCGGGGGGGGAGGGATTGCCACGAGAGGCCCTAAATTCGAGATACTCGGCCCTAATTGACGGGTACCTATCCCGGAGGAACCCGACAATATCACTAGCACTATCTTCATGCTCCATTCTTCGGTCTTCTTGCCCGGGGGGGGCGGCCCCGGGACTTTTGTTGAACTCGCCGAAAGGCGAGGCCCCGGATAGGATTTGTAACCCCCCTGTGCTGCAGGACAGCAAGGAGCAGGGGGGGGGAATGCCTATGCCGTGAAAACGGCAATCGGCGGGGAAAAGGAAAGGAACCCGCTCGGGCTGTATAATGCTACAGCAGGCAGAATCGCGAGCGGGGGTCTAGTCTTGAAAAAGACTGTTGTTTTTGGGAAGGGTTAGGAAATCGCTAGCCTGTGAGTGCCACAGGAAGCTGAACGTAGCGATTGGTTTTGCCTTGAAAAAGGCAGTTGGTAAGGGTGGGTTCGCGGTTACAAAACTTTAGCGCACAAAAATGGACCTCGATACGCAGATCGCAAGCGACCAACGGATCGGCACGTCCGCACTACTGAATTGTACGCACGATGTATTCACGGTCACTACACTGTCGAGCACAACTGTGAGTTCTGAGACGCAGCTCGCAAGCGGGCCACGGATCGGAAAGCACGTCCGCGCACGACCGAGTCGTGAGCGAGAATGTTGCTTCGGGAGTAGTACCGCTTGAATGTTTGGTAAAACTCCGCCTTGAGCGATTGTCACACCGGAAAGGAGTTTGTTCAGTTCCTCGTCGTTCCTTATGGCGAGTTGAAGATGTCTAGGAATAATTCTAGTCTTCTTGTTGTCTCTTGCTGCGTTACCGGCCAATTCCAAAACTTCAGCGGCCAAGTATTCCATGACGGCGGCCAGGTAAACCGGTGCACCGGCACCAACGCGTTCGGCGTAATTTCCGTTGCGCAACAATCTGTGTATACGACCGACCGGAAACTGAAGACCGGCACGGTTCGAACGGGACTTGACCTTGCCCTTAACTTTTCCGCCTTTTCCGCGACCGGACATGTTTGAAGTTTAAAAAAGTTAACGATATAACACACGAAAGCACTCGAACGCACGCGTGTCTCGCGAACGTCCGTACAGAGCGAAAGCAAAGTTCTAAATGATTTGCTCGCGCCGCATTTTTTGGGTATTTATATAAATTTTCTTCGTTCGGCTGATGGTTGTACGTTTACGTGGCATCGAAAGGTTTGAACGAATGAATCATTAAGAGAGAGTAAAGAGTAGAGTCGAGTCGGGAGTCGGGCAGTCGGGCGGGGTCCGGCGGCCGGTAATCGGTGTAATTAATAGCAAACAAATAAGAAAGAAACAAGAAGACAAGCATCATAATATTAATAATAATAATAATAATAATAATAATAATCATCATAGTAGCAGTATGAAACGAAACGAATAGAAAATAGAATAGAATAGTATGAAGAACGAATAATTTGTATGAATAGAAAGCACGTGTGAAATTGTGTGTGTGTGCGTTAAAGCAGTACTAAAAATAATGAATAATGAAACAAATTAACGAAAAAAATAATAATAATATATAGGTACTATTATGTATAATCGAATAGAATTATCCTTTACGTAGTATATGATATATATCTATTTATTTATTTATTTATTTATTTATTTATTTATTTATTTATTTATTTATTTATTTATTTATTTATTAGGTGTAATATAGTAATTGATTGAAATAATTGTTAGCCCTGAAAAGGGCTGTTGTATATCGATGCGTGCCGTGTGTAATCTTCGCGTCTTCATCGTCGTCGTCGTCGTCGTCGTCGAACGTCGATCGAGTTAGACACAAACATACATTATTTATTATAAGATGATGATGATTAGGTGACTGGCACACACACACATGGTTGGTTCGTTTTAATATATTTGTACGTATTTTTAAATCATTGTGTGCTGCTGCTGTTGTACCCAATGAATCACTTCTTCGAAGCGGCGGACGCTTTTTTGGCCGAAGGTTTCGTTTTAGGCGTCGAGGCGGTGGCCTTTTTCGGTTTAGGCGCTTTCGGTTTCTTTGTTGGTGGTTTAGCTGTTTTCTTAGCTTTCGGCGCGCTCTTGGCGGCCGCAGCTTTAGCGCTCGCTCCAGACTTCCTAGCAGCGGCGGCGGGCTTCTTTTTCGCGGCGGCGGCGGCTCTTTTCTCCTTTACCGAAACTGCGGCGGTTGCGGCAACCGAAGATTTACCTTTCGACGGCGATGAAGCTGACGCTGCAGCCGCTTTCTTTCCGGCCCTGCCGGCAGCCGCCCCCGAAGAAGTCGAAGCGGCACCACCGGCGCCGGCCCCTCCCTTTTTGTTGCTGCTGCCGCCTTTAGACGCTGCCGAAGCGGAAGCGGACGAAGCGTTGCCCTTTGCTGCCCTTACGGAACTGCCACCGGACGCACCACCAGATCCGGAACCGGGTTTCTTCGAAGCGGAGGTCTTCGATTCCAGTTTAAAAGATCCGGAAGCTCCCTTGCCTTTAGTCTGTATTAGAGTACCGGATTCGACGGCGTTCTTCAGATACTTTCTTATGAACGGTGCTAATTTTTCAGCATCCACCTTGTACTGGGCCGCTATGTATTTCTTGATTGCTTGTAAAGACGAGCCGCTGCGCTCCTTGAGTTCGGCAATAGCGCTGTTCACCATTTCCGACGTCTTCGGATGGCTCGGTTTAGCTTTAGGTTTCTTAGCGCCCGCGGAAGCACCACCACTCGCGGATGTTTTTGGTTTTTTGACGGGTGTAGCCGGAGCTGGAGTTTCAGTCGCAACAGCGGTATCTGCCATCGTTGATGATTATATTATTATTATTATTATTATTATTGTTGTTGTACACGCACACACAAAACACAAGAGATTCCAATATTATTATTAAGCACAGGCAGAATAATGAATCGGAAAACAATGAAAATGTTTACACCTTACAGATGTCGCCACGATCGGTTTGTTTTGAACCCGCGCCGATCTGTTACCGTAACGAGAACGCTAAAAACGCGATACGTTTTCGTGTACCAATTCTTGAAACTTTTCACTAACACATCTCACGTCTTTTGTATTTTTTTCGATATTATTAAAGACACGTAATTATTCTATCGAATTTAGATTAAACTACACGAATCCTTGAATCTACTGATGTACGATTCTTTATGATCCGATCGTATTATAAAATAATATTAAACTTTTAACAACGCTATCTCGTCGATTGCACAGGTAGTGTTAACTTTATTATGATATTTTACATATAAAACGAATAATAATTATATATTTAATGAATAATATATAACCCTCTTCGTATACTTTTAAGGTTGAACTTATTTTTTATGAAATATAAAAGTTTTCATAGGTTAAAATGATGATCAATCGAGAGGTACGTAAAACAGATTCAAACTTTCAAGTTTCGGAACGCGCGAGCGGAATGTTCTATTCTGGTTGCTTGTAAAGTTTTTTTTTTTTTTTTTTCTTTTTCTTTTAACATTTTTTTTTTAAATATATATATTAAGTACCTATGTACAATGAGATTTCACGCTATCAATATAAATCAACAATTATAATGATAATAATAAAAATGTTGTACATACCTATACTGTCTTAAATACGCTTTTACGTGGTGCTAAAAGGACTAGAAATAAACGAAAATTTTTGCACGCGACGACTGCACTATACTAAAGTTTTAATAAAACTAGTTATATATCTTACTAATAATATAAAATAATAAATAATGATTTGTACTATTAGGTCGGGCACGTACCTGTATTAATTGCATCCATGTGAGTTTTCTTCTGTTTGAAACTAATATAGTCAAGTAAAAGAATAAATAAAGTAAAAAGAATATATATATATATTTATTTATTTATTTTAATAATAAAATTAAACTTAATGAATAGGGAAAAAAAAAAGGCAAGTTTTCTCATAATAGATAAAAATGCGGCCCTGAAAAGGGCCTTTGTTTGTTTGTTTGTTTGTATTCGAGAACGAAAAAAATTAATAATAATTAAACGAACCAACGTCACTTGCGATTGATTTACAACATCAACGACAGCAAAAAGTTCTTGAAACATGTTTCTAGATGGTCCACGTCGTGTGTTGCTTGCTTGCTTGCTTGCTTGCTTGCTTGCTTGCTTGCTGTCACCGCTGTTGTCAGTTGTCAGTCATTGCTCGGTTGTCCGTGTAATTAAAAAAGAAATTGAATCGTTCTCGAGACAAAAAATAAAAAAAATCGTCGATGGATGAAACTTCTTTAACCGCCGAAACCGTACAGGGTGCGACCTTGGCGTTTCAGAGCGTACACAACATCCATAGCGGTGACGGTCTTCCTCTTGGCGTGTTCGGTGTATGTGACAGCGTCGCGGATCACGTTTTCGAGGAACACTTTGAGAACGCCGCGGGTCTCTTCGTATATAAGACCGGAGATACGTTTCACTCCACCTCTGCGAGCCAAACGACGGATAGCCGGTTTCGTGATGCCCTGGATGTTATCACGCAACACCTTCCTGTGACGTTTAGCGCCCCCCTTTCCAAGACCTTTGCCTCCTTTACCGCGACCGGTCATCTTGACGAACTTCTCGGTTTGTGTTTTGTATTAGTAGTAGCAGCAGACTTTAACGCGTTGCGCGACGAACGACGAATGAGCCTCCGAAAATTACGTTCGGACCTATATTTATACGCTGCGCCTGTGCGCGCAACCACGGACGATTCTTTGAACGTTGTAAAGCGACGCGGGGAGGGGGGGGGGGGTAATATTCACAACGACGTTGTCTTCTTAGTTTATCGAATCGAACGTTTGAATACAATTTACTATATCACAATTATATCTGAAATAGTTATATATATTATTTATTTATATATTTACGTTCAACGTATATTTAATTTAATACGACTACGGGATACGGTATATGTTATCGTAATACATAATATAATATATTATACAATGAAACGGGTAAGTTAAAAATAATAATAATAATAAATAACAGTAGGCAGTGTGTATTCTGTTATATGAATGAATTGCGGCCCTGAAAAGGGCCTTTTTTGTTTCTTCATAATAAAATCAGCATCGCGAGACGGCGTAGTAAATTAAATAATAACACACATCAATCAATCAATCAATCAATTAATTTGGTCATCAACAAATAATTTACGCACGTTCACCTCTGATTCTGCGGGCGAGCTGTATGTCTTTTGGCATTATTGTCACACGTTTCGCGTGAATAGCGCAAAGGTTCGTGTCCTCGAAGAGACCGACCAGATACGCCTCGCTGGCTTCCTGCAGGGCCATCACCGCCGAACTCTGAAAACGGAGATCGGTCTTGAAATCTTGAGCTATCTCACGGACGAGACGCTGGAAAGGCAGTTTGCGAATCAAGAGTTCCGTGCTCTTCTGGTAACGACGAATCTCACGAAGGGCGACCGTCCCGGGCCTGTAACGATGAGGCTTCTTGACACCTCCTGTTGCCGGTGCGCTCTTACGAGCGGCCTTGGTCGCCAATTGCTTGCGAGGAGCTTTACCTCCGGTCGACTTACGAGCAGTCTGTTTGGTACGCGCCATTTCGAGACGACGAGTTCACGACGTAAACGTACGAGTAATAGATAGGTAGGTAAGTAAGTAAACGATAATACGTCCGCGTCCGCGCGCTACGAACGAACGAGATACACTAAAAATGTCGGCGTCACTACCCACTCGTATTTATACTTTTTTGAAGTCACGAATCGAACGGGCTCGTTTTGCTCTATTGTATGGAGATGCGTGCTCGCACGCATCTCCATACAATAGAGCGAGACGGATATATTCAAAATTTAATGTGTTTTAATTGTTATTATTAAATATATAATATCTATTTCTTATACATAGGTACATATATTGTTTATTTATTTATTTATTTATTAATTAATAATAATTTAATGATTTTACTTTTTATACATCACACATTACATTCACTTTTGGTTATTAGAATACTACTGCTACAACTAATATTATGATTTAATAATATATAAAAATCGGTGTGTGATGCATGATAGGTATATTGGTATTTGAGGTATATTAAAAATAATAACAACAATATGTAATTTATTTAATTCTTATAAATAGATCGTATATTAATAATAATAATAATAATAATAATCATTTTACTGATAGATTTTGCGGCCCTGAAAAGGGCCTTTTGTCGATGTAAATGCAACCGAAACACGCATACGAACAGCGTACGGTCGTGCATCAGTTTTGTGAGTTTGAAATAATTACCGAAGTCATGAAGAAAGTTACTTGGAGCTCGTGTATTTCGTGACGGCTTTGGTTCCTTCACTGACCGCGTGCTTGGCGAGTTCACCCGGTAACAACAATCTCACTGAAGTCTGAACCTCCCTCGAGGTTATCGTCGAACGCTTGTTGTAATGGGCGAGACGAGAAGCTTCTGCAGCGATACGTTCGAAGATGTCGTTCACGAACGAATTCATGATCGACATGGCTTTACTCGAAATACCGGTGTCGGGATGGACCTGCTTCAGCACTTTGTAAATGTAAATGGCGTAACTTTCCTTCCTCTTGTGCTTCTTCTTTTTCTTATCGGTCTTCGAAATATTTTTCTGGGCTTTACCAGATTTCTTGGCGGCCTTTCCACTTGTCTTAGGCGGCATGATGATTCGATATTAGTATTTAGATTGCTCTTTAGAAATCCCCACGGAACGCAAACGTAACGGACGTTCGGCACGGTTAACGTGAAGCGGTAGAATAAAAAATTTGCGCCGGTCGAACTTTATTTTTTTACTTTTCAGATACCCGTTGAGCATCATGCTGAGATCGAGCTTTCAACGGCAGCGAACCAATCGGGAATGACTTTTATCGTTCATTCGTCGGAGCTTTCGTCACGATCGAAGATCGTGTATCGTTTTCGTGAGTGAGTGCTTTTAAAATGATTTATATTATATGCTTACAGTAAATTATTCTATATTTATTTATTTATATAGACACAAGTAAGAACAAGAATTATCTTCGCTCATAAATATGTATACGAATGAATAAGGATAGGATCAGATAGGTAGGTAGGTAGGTAGGTAGGTAGATACGAGAAGAAAATACGGATAAATTTTGTACTTAAGAAATATATATATTATTATATTCATTTAGTTATTTATTTATTTAATATATGGATTAGATTCGGTCGATTCAGTATTGATTGATTCATATTGCGGCCCTGAAAAGGGCCTTTGATTTCTGTCAACAATACAATATAATAATAATAATAATAATAATAACAACAACAACGAACAAAATATGTGTTCGTCGATTATTATTATTTATTATATATAAATATTATCGACGACATGTTGTGTTGTTGTTGTCGTCCTTGCGAGCGAGTTTGAAGCGTTTTTTAAGCTTTCTTCTCGGTCTTCTTCGGGAGTAGTACCGCTTGAATGTTTGGTAAAACTCCGCCTTGAGCGATTGTCACACCGGAAAGGAGTTTGTTCAGTTCCTCGTCGTTCCTTATGGCGAGTTGAAGATGTCTAGGAATAATTCTAGTCTTCTTGTTGTCTCTTGCTGCGTTACCGGCCAATTCCAAAACTTCAGCGGCCAAGTATTCCATGACGGCGGCCAGGTAAACCGGTGCACCGGCACCAACGCGTTCGGCGTAATTTCCGTTGCGCAACAATCTGTGTATACGACCGACCGGAAACTGAAGACCGGCACGGTTCGAACGGGACTTGACCTTGCCCTTAACTTTTCCGCCTTTTCCGCGACCGGACATGTTTGAAGTTTAAAAAAGTTAACGATATAACACACGAAAGCACTCGAACGCACGCGTGTCTCGCGAACGTCCGTACAGAGCGAAAGCAAAGTTCTAAATGATTTGCTCGCGTTTTTTTTTTTTTTTTTTTTCCCCTACCTATGCTGATAGCCTTGAGAGGCTATTTCAGCTTCGCCCTAACGTTAGTAGGTGAGCTCGCGGGGCTCAACCGGAGAGTTGCTAACACTGACCCTAGCAAGAGCAGTGCTTCGCAGAATCTACCACCGGATCGGAAACGCGACCCACTGAGAAGATCCGGCGAGAAACTCAGTGGGCTGTGTCTATGGGTTAGTTCGCTCGTCGAACCCTTCGTCGCAAGCGACGGGTTCGACGAGGACGGTGACCGGTGCTTGTGGTGCCTAAAAGCACCGTTAATGGATCAGGAGGATCCGTAATGACGTGCTTTGGGCGACGTCGACGGTTTACCATTCGGTCTACTGGGTCGGGTATGTAATTTCCAGCGGCTACGATGAGAGGGTTCTCATGTCGTGCCGCCTTCTCAAAATGGCGCAGCGATGCCGACTGTAGATACTTACTAACGGAGTCGAGCTCCAGGTCGTCGTGGAGATCCACATTCCTAAGGAACCAAGGCGCTCCGACGGCTATCCTGCAGAATCGTGATTGAATAACCTGAAGGGATTTCAAGTTGGTGCGGGCTGCGTGAGCGAACACTACGCTTGCATACGTCATGACGGGGCGTATACAAGTTTTGTAGAGAGTTACCTTATTACGGAGGGACAGTTTGCTTCGACTACAAAGCATTGGATAGAGTCGTCCTAGAATAAACGCGGCGCGGTCGCGTACCGTTTTTATATGGGGACGGAATGTCATCCCTCTGTCGAGGGTGACGCCTAGATATTTGACCTTCGAGACCCACGGAATGGGCTGGCCAAAGAGAGTGATGGGACTAACGGCGGAGGTGTTTGCGCGCCTACTACGGAGTGGGATGCTCGAAGTGATGTTCGGAGGGCGACCCCTTTTGAAGAGCACCGCTGCGCTTTTCGTGGGGTTGATGTCTATTCGCCACTTCCGGAACCACTGTCCCAGGGTGGCTACTGCGATCTGGAGTCGCCGATGAAGCAGCGACATCTTCCTACACGAGTAGTAGATAGCCGTGTCATCGGCGAAGAGCGCTAGATGGGTCTCCGGAGACCGGGGTATATCATTGATATACAAACTAAATAATAACGGGGAGAGCGCGGAGCCTTGCGGGACTCCGGCGGTCAGTTGACGGGGACGAGAACGAGTTCCCTCTACTCGATATCGAAACGAACGGTTCGACAAGAAGTCTCGTATGATGAGCACGAGTCTGTCTGGCACTCCCATGTTGTACAGTTTATAAATTAAACCGTTGTGCCAGACTTTGTCGAACGCCTTCGCGATGTCGAAGAAGAGGGCGCCGGTCGGGATTTGTTTACGCCTATTTAGTCCTATCAGAATGTGCTCCGTGAGGCGGTGCACTTGTTGTACGCACGAGTGTTTTGAGCGGAATCCGAACTGTTCGTCAATGAGAATTTTGTTCGCGGTAACAAAATCCCAGAGGCGTTTCCTAAGGAGCCGTTCGTAAATTTTTCCTATCGTCGAGAGGAGACTAATCGGACGGTAACTAGAAGTTTCGTTTGTCGGTTTGCCCGGCTTATGTATACCGATAACGTCCGCTTCTTTCCACACCGCGGGAAAGATGCAGTGCGTCATAGCGGCATTTAAAATTGTAGCCAACATTGCTATCAGTTGGACTGGCAAAAATTTTAGCGCGCGGTTGTGGATGCCGTCGGAGCCGGGTGCCTTCCTAGGTTGGAGGTTGTGGATCGCGTCTCTAACTTCGTCAGTGGTAATGGGGGGTAACGCGTCCGAGGGCGGCAGGGAAGCTCTGCGCTCGACCTCCCTGTCGACTAACTCGGTGTGTTCGGGGTCCGCGTGTTGAGTGCTGGTGGTGCACTGCTCTTGCAGTGCATCGGCCAGCAGCTCAGCCTTGTCATCGTCATCGAATGCCGGTGGTTGGCCTGAAGGGCGTATGAGGGGAGGCATAGTAGCGGTAGTTTCGGATTTGAGAGTCCTAGCTAGTCGCCAGTATGCTTGGTGGGAGGGCGCGAGTTGTTCTAGATAACTATGCCAATTATCGTTACGCGCGTCGCTTAAGCGGGAGTGGACTTCGCGTTGTAGACGACGCATCCGAATCCGGTTTGAATGCGTGGGAAGACGATCGTAGGCCCGGATTGCCGCGTTCCTAACTCTTAAGAGATTCCTAAGATCGGGGGACAGTCTGATGCGGTGGAAGCTGTCCTCCACATCGACTTCTTTAGAAGATCTAATGATCGCGGAAGATATGTGTTCGGTAATGATGTTTATGGATTCGACGGTGTCCTCGGGGGATAGATTCGAATCCGGGCCGTAAGGGAGGATTGGCGGAGCGGTGTCGGCTAGGCACGTGCCCAGCTTATTCCAATCCACCATGGTCCTCGTAACAGTGACTGGGTTGTGGGGGCGACCGAGCTGCATAACGACAGGTCGGTGGTCTGAGTCGAGCTCTGACATTGCTTCGATGGAACGCAAGCGCAGAGTTACGTTCCTAAGCAATGCCAGGTCTATAGTGCTCGGACGGAGCGCGATGTTATACGGATAACATGTTGGAGTTGGGGGACCGACTATTTCAAAGGTGAGGTCGTCTATAAACGCGTCGAGACGCCTACCGTTAACGTTAGTACGATGGCAGTTCCACCTAGTGTGGTGGCAATTTAAATCGCCTGCCAGGATGACGGAGTCTCCCATGCCGAACAGTGACTCGATGTCACTGCTCAGAAGGGGCTTGTCCGGGGGGAGATAAACGGATGCGATGACGATCGGCTGGTGTCCCGTCAGCGAGATACGGCACACTGACGCCTCGATATGTGAGAGCGAGGGAGTATCGAGAGGGACAACGTGCAGGGCCCGCCTATAGTAAATGGCAGTCCCGCCTTTGGAGGCGGTGAGTCTGTCATTCCTAACCATGACGTAATTCGCGACTTTCGGGTCGCGACGCGAGGGCTTCAGACAGGTTTCCTGCACTAATAGAATATCTACAAGATTATCGCGGAGGAATTCGAAAATTTGATCGCGTTGCCGCGCGAGTCCGTTAGCATTGTAGAATGCTAACGTAAGGGAATACGGTTTTTCTCTACCTTTTTGCGCCATTGGTTACCGGTAAAGATTTTATAACGTACGCGACACGGACTCGTAAACGTCCATGTGATCGAAAGCGGCCGCGAGCCGCTGTTCGGGGGTTACCGACCTACGGATAGCGTCAGCGAACGATCGCAGACGGTCGAAGTTGACCGCGGTGACGAAGTCACGCACGAGCGCGAAGTCGTTGGCGGCAGAGGGTTGCGGGGGACGGAACGCGGCCGCGGGGCGAGGTGCGAGCAGGGGCTGGGGCGCGGGGCGTGTCACGAGCGGGGGCGGGGGTGCGGTTTCCGTTCCCGCCTTCGTATACGGCAGCGGTTTTTTCCACGCCGACACCGTGGGAACTGCAGCCGGCACGAAGGCGGGTTTCGGCACTGAAGGCGCCGAAGTCTTTGGGCCGACGGTTCGGGGGCTGGGTGGGTCGGACGTTTTCGCGGAGCCCTAGGACATCCACGGTAGTTCGCGGGGTGCCCTTGCTTAAGGCATAGGACACAGCTGGGAGGTTCGGTCGCGGTTTCCCTATCTCTAACGCAATCTAACGTAGCGTGATCGCCGAGGCATTTCACGCAGCGGGGGCGCGCGTGGCAATTACGCGCCGAGTGGCCATAGAGTTGGCACCTGTAGCACTGCCCGGGAGTGCCACGCTTGTGGGGGGCTTCGATCGAGATCCCGGATAGGCCGCAAATTGTCGTGAGACATGCGATCTTCTTTTTGGCCTCCGGGGTGGGTTCTAACGCCACGAGTATCATATTATAGGGCTGTTTGCCCCGCCCGCTGTGCATCCGGTGCACACTAACTATCGGGAGGGCCTGAGCGGTCAGATCCTCCTTAATGTAGTCTATTTCTAGCTCCTTAGGGACTCCGCGTATTACTACGCGGAGCTCGCGGTCCTCCTGAAGAGCATAGGTGTGGAAACCTATGTTCTCCTTTCGGAGGTATGCTGAGAGGGCCCTATGGTCGCCCGGCGTTGCGACCTTGATCTGAATCCCATGCGCGACGTTACGCGCATGGGTGTAGTTAATTTTATTTGCCTGAAGGGCCTGGGACACGCGATTCCACGCTGTCTTCTCTTGAAGTATCAGCGGGGGCGGGGCAGCTACTTTGGGAGCGGGCGCGGGCTTGGGACGCGGCGGTGGGGTTACGCGGCGCGCGGAGTCCGACTCCGGTGTAACTACTACTTTCGGTCGAGAGGCGGACGCGGATTTCGTCTGTTTTGTCGTGGAGTTCCGGGACTCCACGGCGCGAGTACGCTTCTTTCCACGTGTCACTGTTTGGAAACCATCCGAGGTTCCGGGCTGAGGGCTGGACGCGGATTCAAAGTCCATCTCCGATTCCGTATCGGAGCCTGAACTTGAGACTACGGAGGTCGCGACGGACGATACGAGCGATGACGTAATCGACGCGGGCGCGGGGGTGGGGGTAGCGTTAGGCGCTACGTGAGCCGCATCGTGGGAACGTGCGCTCGAACTTGACGCGGCGGCGGGGGGCGCGCGGCGTGCCTCCGATGCACGGTTGAGAAACGCGGCGACGGACGCGGGGGGAGAGGGATTGCCACGAGAGGCCCTATACCTAACATACTCGGCCCTAATTGTCGGATACCTTTCCCGGAGGAACCCGACAAAATCCCTGTCACTGATGACACTCTCACTGAGTTCTTCCATGCTTCGGTCTTCTTGCCCGGGGGGGGCGGCCCCGGGACTTTTGTTGAACTCGCCGAAAGGCGATGCTCGCGCCGCATTTTTTGGGTATTTATATAAATTTTCTTCGTTCGGCTGATGGTTGTACGTTTACGTGGCATCGAAAGGTTTGAACGAATGAATCATTAAGAGAGAGTAAAGAGTAGAGTCGAGTCGGGAGTCGGGCAGTCGGGCGGGGTCCGGCGGCCGGTAATCGGTGTAATTAATAGCAAACAAATAAGAAAGAAACAAGAAGACAAGCATCATAATATTAATAATAATAATAATAATAATAATAATAATCATCATAGTAGCAGTATGAAACGAAACGAATAGAAAATAGAATAGAATAGTATGAAGAACGAATAATTTGTATGAATAGAAAGCACGTGTGAAATTGTGTGTGTGTGCGTTAAAGCAGTACTAAAAATAATGAATAATGAAACAAATTAACGAAAAAAATAATAATAATATATAGGTACTATTATGTATAATCGAATAGAATTATCCTTTACGTAGTATATGATATATATCTATTTATTTATTTATTTATTTATTTATTTATTTATTTATTTATTTATTTATTTATTTATTTATTAGGTGTAATATAGTAATTGATTGAAATAATTGTTAGCCCTGAAAAGGGCTGTTGTATATCGATGCGTGCCGTGTGTAATCTTCGCGTCTTCATCGTCGTCGTCGTCGTCGTCGTCGAACGTCGATCGAGTTAGACACAAACATACATTATTTATTATAAGATGATGATGATGATTAGGTGACTGGCACACACACACATGGTTGGTTCGTTTTAATATATTTGTACGTATTTTTAAATCATTGTGTGCTGCTGCTGTTGTACCCAATGAATCACTTCTTCGAAGCGGCGGACGCTTTTTTGGCCGAAGGTTTCGTTTTAGGCGTCGAGGCGGTGGCCTTTTTCGGTTTAGGCGCTTTCGGTTTCTTTGTTGGTGGTTTAGCTGTTTTCTTAGCTTTCGGCGCGCTCTTGGCGGCCGCAGCTTTAGCGCTCGCTCCAGACTTCCTAGCAGCGGCGGCGGGCTTCTTTTTCGCGGCGGCGGCGGCTCTTTTCTCCTTTACCGAAACTGCGGCGGTTGCGGCAACCGAAGATTTACCTTTCGACGGCGATGAAGCTGACGCTGCAGCCGCTTTCTTTCCGGCCCTGCCGGCAGCCGCCCCCGAAGAAGTCGAAGCGGCACCACCGGCGCCGGCCCCTCCCTTTTTGTTGCTGCTGCCGCCTTTAGACGCTGCCGAAGCGGAAGCGGACGAAGCGTTGCCCTTTGCTGCCCTTACGGAACTGCCACCGGACGCACCACCAGATCCGGAACCGGGTTTCTTCGAAGCGGAGGTCTTCGATTCCAGTTTAAAAGATCCGGAAGCTCCCTTGCCTTTAGTCTGTATTAGAGTACCGGATTCGACGGCGTTCTTCAGATACTTTCTTATGAACGGTGCTAATTTTTCAGCATCCACCTTGTACTGGGCCGCTATGTATTTCTTGATTGCTTGTAAAGACGAGCCGCTGCGCTCCTTGAGTTCGGCAATAGCGCTGTTCACCATTTCCGACGTCTTCGGATGGCTCGGTTTAGCTTTAGGTTTCTTAGCGCCCGCGGAAGCACCACCACTCGCGGATGTTTTTGGTTTTTTGACGGGTGTAGCCGGAGCTGGAGTTTCAGTCGCAACAGCGGTATCTGCCATCGTTGATGATTATATTATTATTATTATTATTATTATTGTTGTTGTACACGCACACACAAAACACAAGAGATTCCAATATTATTATTAAGCACAGGCAGAATAATGAATCGGAAAACAATGAAAATGTTTACACCTTACAGATGTCGCCACGATCGGTTTGTTTTGAACCCGCGCCGATCTGTTACCGTAACGAGAACGCTAAAAACGCGATACGTTTTCGTGTACCAATTCTTGAAACTTTTCACTAACACATCTCACGTCTTTTGTATTTTTTTCGATATTATTAAAGACACGTAATTATTCTATCGAATTTAGATTAAACTACACGAATCCTTGAATCTACTGATGTACGATTCTTTATGATCCGATCGTATTATAAAATAATATTAAACTTTTAACAACGCTATCTCGTCGATTGCACAGGTAGTGTTAACTTTATTATGATATTTTACATATAAAACGAATAATAATTATATATTTAATGAATAATATATAACCCTCTTCGTATACTTTTAAGGTTGAACTTATTTTTTTATGAAATATAAAAGTTTTCATAGGTTAAAATGATGATCAATCGAGAGGTACGTAAAACAGATTCAAACTTTCAAGTTTCGGAACGCGCGAGCGGAATGTTCTATTCTGGTTGCTTGTAAAGTTTTTTTTTTTTTTTTTCTTTTTCTTTTAACATTTTTTTTTTAAATATATATATTAAGTACCTATGTACAATGAGATTTCACGCTATCAATATAAATCAACAATTATAATGATAATAATAAAAATGTTGTACATACCTATACTGTCTTAAATACGCTTTTACGTGGTGCTAAAAGGACTAGAAATAAACGAAAATTTTTGCACGCGACGACTGCACTATACTAAAGTTTTAATAAAACTAGTTATATATCTTACTAATAATATAAAATAATAAATAATGATTTGTACTATTAGGTCGGGCACGTACCTGTATTAATTGCATCCATGTGAGTTTTCTTCTGTTTGAAACTAATATAGTCAAGTAAAAGAATAAATAAAGTAAAAAGAATATATATATATTTATTTATTTATTTTAATAATAAAATTAAACTTAATGAATAGGGAAAAAAAAAAGGCAAGTTTTCTCATAATAGATAAAAATGCGGCCCTGAAAAGGGCCTTTGTTTGTTTGTTTGTTTGTATTCGAGAACGAAAAAAATTAATAATAATTAAACGAACCAACGTCACTTGCGATTGATTTACAACATCAACGACAGCAAAAAGTTCTTGAAACATGTTTCTAGATGGTCCACGTCGTGTGTTGCTTGCTTGCTTGCTTGCTTGCTTGCTTGCTTGCTTGCTGTCACCGCTGTTGTCAGTTGTCAGTCATTGCTCGGTTGTCCGTGTAATTAAAAAAGAAATTGAATCGTTCTCGAGACAAAAAATAAAAAAAATCGTCGATGGATGAAACTTCTTTAACCGCCGAAACCGTACAGGGTGCGACCTTGGCGTTTCAGAGCGTACACAACATCCATAGCGGTGACGGTCTTCCTCTTGGCGTGTTCGGTGTATGTGACAGCGTCGCGGATCACGTTTTCGAGGAACACTTTGAGAACGCCGCGGGTCTCTTCGTATATAAGACCGGAGATACGTTTCACTCCACCTCTGCGAGCCAAACGACGGATAGCCGGTTTCGTGATGCCCTGGATGTTATCACGCAACACCTTCCTGTGACGTTTAGCGCCCCCCTTTCCAAGACCTTTGCCTCCTTTACCGCGACCGGTCATCTTGACGAACTTCTCGGTTTGTGTTTTGTATTAGTAGTAGCAGCAGACTTTAACGCGTTGCGCGACGAACGACGAATGAGCCTCCGAAAATTACGTTCGGACCTATATTTATACGCTGCGCCTGTGCGCGCAACCACGGACGATTCTTTGAACGTTGTAAAGCGACGCGGGGAGGGGGGGGGGGGTAATATTCACAACGACGTTGTCTTCTTAGTTTATCGAATCGAACGTTTGAATACAATTTACTATATCACAATTATATCTGAAATAGTTATATATATTATTTATTTATATATTTACGTTCAACGTATATTTAATTTAATACGACTACGGGATACGGTATATGTTATCGTAATACATAATATAATATATTATACAATGAAACGGGTAAGTTAAAAATAATAATAATAATAAATAACAGTAGGCAGTGTGTATTCTGTTATATGAATGAATTGCGGCCCTGAAAAGGGCCTTTTTTGTTTCTTCATAATAAAATCAGCATCGCGAGACGGCGTAGTAAATTAAATAATAACACACATCAATCAATCAATCAATCAATTAATTTGGTCATCAACAAATAATTTACGCACGTTCACCTCTGATTCTGCGGGCGAGCTGTATGTCTTTTGGCATTATTGTCACACGTTTCGCGTGAATAGCGCAAAGGTTCGTGTCCTCGAAGAGACCGACCAGATACGCCTCGCTGGCTTCCTGCAGGGCCATCACCGCCGAACTCTGAAAACGGAGATCGGTCTTGAAATCTTGAGCTATCTCACGGACGAGACGCTGGAAAGGCAGTTTGCGAATCAAGAGTTCCGTGCTCTTCTGGTAACGACGAATCTCACGAAGGGCGACCGTCCCGGGCCTGTAACGATGAGGCTTCTTGACACCTCCTGTTGCCGGTGCGCTCTTACGAGCGGCCTTGGTCGCCAATTGCTTGCGAGGAGCTTTACCTCCGGTCGACTTACGAGCAGTCTGTTTGGTACGCGCCATTTCGAGACGACGAGTTCACGACGTAAACGTACGAGTAATAGATAGGTAGGTAAGTAAGTAAACGATAATACGTCCGCGTCCGCGCGCTACGAACGAACGAGATACACTAAAAATGTCGGCGTCGTTGGGTCTTCGTGTCCCCTTACGGAGGCACGGGTCGGGCCTCGGGGCAATCCCCTCTGCCCGGACTTGAACTCCCTGCCTAACGAGGCAGGGGTGAGTTTGTTGCCTATTTATTAAAGTTGATGATGAACTGGTATGAGTAGGTTGATTTCTGTAGGAATGATGATGATGATCATGATAAGTGACTATGATCATGCAGCAGGTGATGATGATGTTGATGAAGGTGATGATGATGATGATTATGATGGTAGTAATAATAGTAATGAGGCGGGTCTACTCCCATGAAGCAGGGGAGGGATGGACGACCCTCCTACCTTTCCTCGTTCGTTCTTCCCTCTTTTCATTCTTCCTCCTCCTCTTCCCCAGCCGCCGCCGCTCCGCCCGCCGTCGCCGACCGTCACGCAGCCCCCGTGATGTTGTGTTTGTATATATATATATATATATTTTTTTTTTTTTTTTTTTTTTTTTTTTTTTTTTTTTTTTTTTTTTTTTTTTTTTTTTTTTTTTTTTTTTTTTTTTTTTTTTTTTTTTTTTCCTCCCGTCATTGCTGGTTAACCAAAAAAATTTTGGGTCCCACAGCAATGGGGGTTTTTGGTTTTTTAATTTTATTAATAATTAATAATGAATAATGAATAATGTTAATGATGAATTAAACAATTGGTCTTACGGCTATTCTATGGAGTATGGGGGGAGATGGAATTAGGAATCTGCGACGCCGCCGGCGACGGGAGATCAGCCTTCCAGGACACTTGCAATGAAAATGACAATAAAATGGCAATACATACAGTAGGATGGCAATACAGCAGTTAAATGGTAATACAGTAATCTAATTGGAAATTTTGCATGGGCACTCTACTAATACTATGAAAGCAGTCTAACAAATGAATGTCTACAAGCAATCTAAAGGCAACTAACTACAAGCATACACAGCAACAACAGAAACACAACAATAACTATAATAAGCAAACAATAAGCGAAAATTGATTGTAACAATCCTCAAGAGCAATTGTCTATACAATTGCTCTGAGATTGAATTAGATATATATAATTTTTTTTTTTTTTTTTTTTTTTTTTTTTTTTTTTTTTTTTTTTTTTTTTTTTTTTTTTTTTTTTTTTTTTTTTTTTTTTTTTTTTTTTTTCAATAATAACATTGTAACACACAAACATACAACATACTGTACAAGAAACGGCCATACATAAAGCGTATATAATGTGGACCTACGTAAGGGGAAGGCTGACCGATCTAATTGAGTCCCCGCGGCAAGGACTGCGGCGGAGGCCCAACCCGACTCCCAACGCCGACGGCGTCACACTTGGTCTAGCTGTGGGGAGACCACATTCCGGCCCGCGGGCGAGCGAAAAAGACAGCCCCCAGGAAAGAAACGAAAAAAAGGGGGGGGCTCTACCCTAACAGTGGGGGTAGACCACTTGACTTTTGCCTCGCTGGAGCCCTCCCCCCACGATTCCGTACAGTCCACGGGGATGGGGGGGGGGGGCTGCAGCTCGGCGTTAGGCCCCTAAAAGTGGGGCTGTAATATGCACCCTCTTTAACGTAGGGGGGCGGACTTACGCTCCTTGCCGAGGAGCGTTGGTACAGGCCCCTGAAGGGGACCCGCCAGACCGATTTTTTTTTTTTTTTTTTACGGCTGTGGGGTTGCGATAAGACGATGAAACCCATTCCGAGGGGGACACTCATAGGTCCTCTCCGGCCTCACAGCCGATGAGGATCTTTAACTCCGAACGATCGTCGGGGGTACCAACAGCTCCCGCGGCAGGGCCTTACCATCAGGTGGTCTGGCATGCAGCGGGGCTATACAGCGGAGGTGCTCATGGGGGCTGTTTTCAGCTCGCTCGTACATATTACGAGCGAGCCTAGTCACAAACTCCATGAGCGACTCCACCTCAAGGTCCCGGGCGATAACGTCATTTCTGACGTACCGCCCGGCCCCGACGATATTACGGAGGGAAAGATTCTGCTGGGCCTGTAACCTGGCTCGCTGGGACGGCGACAGTAGGTGGTACCAGGCCGCAGCAGCGTATGTGAGACGGGAGCGGACGTACGTCTTGTAAATAGCGAGCTTAGTCCTGGTCGGCAGCCCGGACACCAACACCGGCCGCAGCATGAACCTGGCCGCGCTCGCCGAACCGATAATTCGGCTGGCGTGCGCCGCCATGCTCAGTGAGCGGTCAATGTCACACCCGAGATACCGGACCTTCGGCTTAAACTCGATATTCACACCTCGGAGATTGAGTTTCTTGGGGACGACTCTGATACGGACCGGACCGTGGATAAGAGCCGCAGTCTTGCCCACATTGACCGCGACCTTCCAACGGTCCAGCCACTGGGGCAGTAAATCCAGAAGCCTCTGCATCCTCATTATGGCTGCAGAGGGGAACGGGGAGGACGCGAAGTAGGCAGAGTCGTCTGCGAACAGTGCCAACATCACGTCCTCCTCCCACTCTCGAAGGTTATCCTTCAGAGTGGGGATATCGTTCGTATAGAGGGCGTAAAGGATAGGAGATAGGACACTACCCTGTGGGACCCCGGCCGAAATTTCACGCACGGATGACCGTGCGTTCTCGACCGCGACAAAGAATGAGCGACCCTCCAGGTACGACCCGAGCAGTCTCACGTGGGCAAGCGGTAGACCCGCGTCCCGCAGCTTGTGAACCAGCCCCTCGTGCCACACACGGTCGAAGGCCTTCTCGATGTCGAGAAAGACCGCGACCGTGTATTGGCCCGAGTTGTACCGGTCCGCCCAGTGATGCAGGACGCGAGTCAGTTGCAAAGTTGTTGAGTGGCCGCTTCTAAAGCCGTACTGTTCCGGCCTGAGGAGGATATACGGCGATATTCTCCTCAGGAGCAGCCGCTCAAACAACTTGCCCACGTGGGAGAGCAAGGTAATCGGTCGGTAGCTGGAGGGCTCTCTCCTGTCCTTGCCGGGTTTGGGCAGGACAATAATTTTGCCCAGCTTCCAGGTTTTGGGGTAGTGTCCTACCCGGAGTATGGAGTTGAACAATCGTGTCATTGCTGACACGATTGCGTGAGGAAGGTTAGTGAGTGCAGGGGGAGTTATACCGTCCTCGCCAGGGGCTTTGCGCCTTTTCATCATTTTGATGAGGTGACGCACTTCGCTGGGTGTGATGCTTTCGTCGTTTCCCAGCTCTTCCCTCGGCGAGTCCGATTTGAGGAGTTGGAGTACGCCCTCTGTAACCTCTTGGTGGAATGTAGCCATTGAGGGTGCAGAGACATTTGGTGTGAACTGCCGCTCCAGTGAGTTGGCCAGGATCTCGGCGCGAGCCTGTGCCGAGAAGTGCCTAAGTCCCCCCTCGTCCACGAGTGGACAGGAGGGGGAAGGCTTGTTAGTGAGCCGGCGACAGATGCGGTGGAGCGAGGCCATTGTACGGTCTTCCGACGCGTCTAATAGCCCCCCCTCCCAGGAGTCACCCCGGAAGGTCTGCATCCCAGTCGCCAGCTCCTCCTCCAGTCGGTTGAGCTCGCGCTTGATCCTGGGACATCTAGATGTCGCCCAGAGCCTTCTCAGTGCCCTCTTCCGACGAATCATCGTCTTGAGGTGCACCGGGAGTCCTTCTCTGGGCCCCCACTGGGTACCAGAGTCGTCGCTTGTTCTAGTGCTCCCCTGATGATGTCGACAAGGCGGAGTGCCGCCGCGTCGACCTCGTCAGGGGTAGACGGATCTTGAACCGGGGATTGGTCGGCCAGGAGTCTCGTAAAAGACTCCCAGTCGACCCTGGGCCTTAGAGGGGACGTCGCGACCCGAGTTAACCCCAGACCTACCGTAACCAAGATCGGCAGGTGCGGGGTGCTCAGGTCGTACAGCGCCTCTATAGTTAGAGGACACCGTAGCCCCTTGTGCACGCAAACGTCCAGTACGTCCGGTTGGTACCGGGCCGCGCTCGGGACGTGCGTGGGCTCGTTGGGGCCGACTACGCAATAGTCCCCCCTTTCGGCATCCTCGTATAACCTCCTGCCGGGCGCGTTGATGACTCGGGAACCCCATGCAGTATGTTTTGCATTGAGGTCCCCCAACACCAACGCCGGCCGGGGGTCATAGTTCAAGATCCGTCTGAAGTCGGCTTCAGCAAAATCAGGACCCGGAGGCCGATATGCGGCATATATCCGCAGCTCGGCCTCCGGAGTGTGCACCCTCACTCCCACCATTCTGGTCGAGGTGAAGGGCACCTGCTCCAACTCGTCGTGCACCACATCCCTCCTGACGAGCGCCGCAGTGCCCCTGAACGGCAGCCCGGCAGGAGAGAGTTCGTCCCTTCGGTACACAGAGTAGTTGGGCATCCTGAAATTCTGCTGGCGCTTGAGCTTGGTCTCGCCCAGGAGTATGACCTGTGGGTCGTACTCCTGGGCGAGTCGGATTAGTTCCGACCTTCGGGACCCTATCCCGTCGGGGTTCCAGTATATCACACGCAGCTCCTGGCTAGCCATTGAGCTGCGTGATCAACCGGTAGAATCCCGAGAGCAGGGCCCCGAAGGGGCTAATGTCGGCGTCACTACCCACTCGTATTTATACTTTTTTGAAGTCACGAATCGAACGGGCTCGTTTTGCTCTATTGTATGGAGATGCGTGCTCGCACGCATCTCCATACAATAGAGCGAGACGGATATATTCAAAATTTAATGTGTTTTAATTGTTATTATTAAATATATAATATCTATTTCTTATACATAGGTACATATATTGTTTATTTATTTATTTATTTATTAATTAATAATAATTTAATGATTTTACTTTTTATACATCACACATTACATTCACTTTTGGTTATTAGAATACTACTGCTACAACTAATATTATGATTTAATAATATATAAAAATCGGTGTGTGATGCATGATAGGTATATTGGTATTTGAGGTATATTAAAAATAATAACAACAATATGTAATTTATTTAATTCTTATAAATAGATCGTATATTAATAATAATAATAATAATAATAATCATTTTACTGATAGATTTTGCGGCCCTGAAAAGGGCCTTTTGTCGATGTAAATGCAACCGAAACACGCATACGAACAGCGTACGGTCGTGCATCAGTTTTGTGAGTTTGAAATAATTACCGAAGTCATGAAGAAAGTTACTTGGAGCTCGTGTATTTCGTGACGGCTTTGGTTCCTTCACTGACCGCGTGCTTGGCGAGTTCACCCGGTAACAACAATCTCACTGAAGTCTGAACCTCCCTCGAGGTTATCGTCGAACGCTTGTTGTAATGGGCGAGACGAGAAGCTTCTGCAGCGATACGTTCGAAGATGTCGTTCACGAACGAATTCATGATCGACATGGCTTTACTCGAAATACCGGTGTCGGGATGGACCTGCTTCAGCACTTTGTAAATGTAAATGGCGTAACTTTCCTTCCTCTTGTGCTTCTTCTTTTTCTTATCGGTCTTCGAAATATTTTTCTGGGCTTTACCAGATTTCTTGGCGGCCTTTCCACTTGTCTTAGGCGGCATGATGATTCGATATTAGTATTTAGATTGCTCTTTAGAAATCCCCACGGAACGCAAACGTAACGGACGTTCGGCACGGTTAACGTGAAGCGGTAGAATAAAAAATTTGAGAAGAAGAAGAAGGGTCGTCATACCCCCTCACGGGGGCATGGAACGGGCCTCGGGGCAAACCCCACTGCCCGGGACGAAGCTCCCTGCCACATAGGGCAGGGGTGGTATAGATGCGGGAAAAAGTAGGGAGAGGTACGCTGTTCGCAGCGCGCACGGCTGCACTACATCGACAAAATAATAAATACTTATATATAATACGATGGGCTTGGTTCTGTTGGGCGGAGTGATGCCCGCGGAGGAGTCACCCCGGCGCCGGCTGCTGTCCTCTGCTTGATTTTTTTTTTTTTTTTCTTTTTTAATATATATATATTTTTTTTTTTTTTTTTTTTTTTTTTTTTTTTTTTTTTTTTTTCCTAACTACTAACTATAACTAACTAAAACTAAACTACGATACTAACTATTAACTACTACTATTTACAATATATACAAAGCGGGACAACAGTCAGCACCGTGGGGCCCGCCACCGGCCCCATGCCGCGGCCCCACCTCTACAAGTCAGAGGGGGAGCCGCGGCACTAGTTTAGCGCTCACCCGCTAAGGGCTCCCCAGAAGGGGAAGACCGTCGCGGGGAGGGACCGACGTAAATCACTCCCCTTAAGGGGGAGTGGTCCACCCAAACGGCGGTAGAAATGGGTCCCCATAGGGGGGCACCCCAACAGTGTGGGGGGAGATGAAGAGTGTGGACAGCTCAGTCCCATGGGGCACTCATTATGAGCACTCCCATATCACTCCGGTTAAGCCGACTATCTTACCATAGCCGGGGGTTCCAGTAGCTCCCTTGGTAGCGCCTGACCATCAGGTGGTCTGGCGTGCAAGGGAGCTATATTGTGGAGATGCTCGTGGGGTCCACCGTCAGCCCGCTCGTACATATTACGAGCTAGCCTCCGAATGAACTCCTCGAGCGACTCCACATCTAGATCCCGGGCGATTACGTCATTTCTGACGTAACGCCCTGCTCCGACTATCGTGCGAAGAGCCAGATTCTGCTGGGCCTGTAACTTCACCCGCATGATCTGCGGGATGAGGTGATACCAGGCCGCAGCTGCGTACGTGATACGGGAACGAACATACGTCTTGTAAATGCCGAGTCTAGTCCTGGTCGGCAACCTGGAGGCCAACACCGGCCGGAGGAGAAACCTCGCATAGCGGGCGGCCGCCAACGCCGACTTGGCGTGGGCGGTCATCCTCAAACTCCGGTCGATACTGACTCCCAGGTATCGGACACTGGGCCTACACTCGACATTGACTCCACGGAGACTGAGCTGTCCTGGGACGGCTCTTGTGCGGACCGGACCGAAGAGGATAGCCGCGGTCTTCCCCACGTTGACCGCGACCCTCCATCGGTCCAGCCACTGGGGCAGTAGGTCCAACAGCCTCTGCATCCTCGAAATGGCCGCAGAGGGGAAATTAGAGGACGAGAAGTAGGCGCTGTCGTCGGCAAACAGCGCCAACTTCACGTCGGCTTCCCACGCTTGGAGGTTGCCCTCAAGCGTGGGAATGTCGTTGGTGTAGAGAGCGTAGAGGACTGGTGCCAGGACGCTTCCCTGGGGAACTCCGGCCGTGACTGGGCGCACCGACGACTTTGCGCCCTCGACCGCGACAAGGAAGGATCTTCCCTCCAGGTACGACCCCAGCAGTCGCACATAGGCGTGCTGGAGGTCCGTGTTCTGCAACAGCTTGTAGATCAGTCCCGCATGCCAGACACGGTCGAAGGCCTTCTCGATATCGAGAAAGACTGCGGCCGTGTACTGGCGCGCGTTGGACCGATCCGCCAAGTGGTGCATAACGCGGACCAATTGCAGCGTTGTCGAGTGACCGCTGCGAAACCCGAATTGCTCGGGTCTGAGAAGGATGTGCGGCGACACCCTTCTCAGCAGCAGCCGCTCGAACAACTTGCCCATATGCGACAGCAGAGTGATCGGACGATAACTGGAGGGATTTCTCCTATCCTTGCCGGGTTTGGGCAGGGCAATAACCTTGCCCAATTTCCAAGTTCCCGGGAAGTGTCCTGTGGACAGAATGGAATTGAACAGTCGTGTCATGAATGACACGACCGTTTCGGGGAAGTGGAAAAATGCGAGGGAGGGAATACCGTCCTCGCCCGGCGCCTTGCGCCTCTTCATCCGCTTGATGGAGAGGCGCAATTCACTGGGAGTGATGAAATCACCATCTCCCAACGGTGGCACCGGGGAGGAGAGTAGGCTTGCTACGCTCTCTTCCACCGATTGGTGGAATGCGGCCTCTGAGGGTGCAGAGTTATTTGGAGCGAACTGCCGCTCCAGCATTACGGCCAGGACATCGGCGCGGGCCTGAGCCGAGAAGCATCGGTTGCCCCTCTCGTCCACGAGTGGACAAGTCGGGGCAGGCCGATTTGAGAGCTGGCGGCAAAGTCGGTGGAGGGACACGGACGAGGGGTCCTCACGGGCCTCCTCGATCCGTTCCTCCCACGCATAGCCCCGATAGGAGCTAATCTTCGCCGCCAACTCCGCTTCCAGCTCATTAAGCTCGCGCTTGATCCTGGGACAACGAGTTGTCGCCCAGAGCCTCCTCAGGCCCCTCTTCCGGCGAATAATCGCTTTCAGATGGGCCGGGAGTATACCTCTGGGCCCGCCGCTGGGCACAAGAGTCGTCGCCTGGTCGATCGCTCCCCTGATGGAGTCGACAAGGCGGACTGCCGCGTCGTCGACCCCCTCAGGGGTGTTGGGGTCCTGAATTGCGGGAAGGTCGACTAGGCGTCTCTTAAAGAGCTCCCAGTCGACCTTCGGTCGTAGGGGCGAGGTCGCAACCCGGGTGAGCCCCATTCCCAGTGTGACCAGGATAGGGAGATGGGGGGTACCCAGGTCGTACAGTGCCTCAATAGTTAAGGGGCACCGTAGCCCCTTGTGAACACACACATCCAACACGTCGGGCTGGAGTTGCGCGGCGGTCGGAATGTGCGTGGGTTCGTCGAAAAAATTTGCGCCGGTCGAACTTTATTTTTTTACTTTTCAGATACCCGTTGAGCATCATGCTGAGATCGAGCTTTCAACGGCAGCGAACCAATCGGGAATGACTTTTATCGTTCATTCGTCGGAGCTTTCGTCACGATCGAAGATCGTGTATCGTTTTCGTGAGTGAGTGCTTTTAAAATGATTTATATTATATGCTTACAGTAAATTATTCTATATTTATTTATTTATATAGACACAAGTAAGAACAAGAATTATCTTCGCTCATAAATATGTATACGAATGAATAAGGATAGGATCAGATAGGTAGGTAGGTAGGTAGGTAGGTAGATACGAGAAGAAAATACGGATAAATTTTGTACTTAAGAAATATATATATTATTATATTCATTTAGTTATTTATTTATTTAATATATGGATTAGATTCGGTCGATTCAGTATTGATTGATTCATATTGCGGCCCTGAAAAGGGCCTTTGATTTCTGTCAACAATACAATATAATAATAATAATAATAATAATAACAACAACAACGAACAAAATATGTGTTCGTCGATTATTATTATTTATTATATATAAATATTATCGACGACATGTTGTGTTGTTGTTGTCGTCCTTGCGAGCGAGTTTGAAGCGTTTTTTAAGCTTTCTTCTCGGTCTTCTTCGGGAGTAGTACCGCTTGAATGTTTGGTAAAACTCCGCCTTGAGCGATTGTCACACCGGAAAGGAGTTTGTTCAGTTCCTCGTCGTTCCTTATGGCGAGTTGAAGATGTCTAGGAATAATTCTAGTCTTCTTGTTGTCTCTTGCTGCGTTACCGGCCAATTCCAAAACTTCAGCGGCCAAGTATTCCATGACGGCGGCCAGGTAAACCGGTGCACCGGCACCAACGCGTTCGGCGTAATTTCCGTTGCGCAACAATCTGTGTATACGACCGACCGGAAACTGAAGACCGGCACGGTTCGAACGGGACTTGACCTTGCCCTTAACTTTTCCGCCTTTTCCGCGACCGGACATGTTTGAAGTTTAAAAAAGTTAACGATATAACACACGAAAGCACTCGAACGCACGCGTGTCTCGCGAACGTCCGTACAGAGCGAAAGCAAAGTTCTAAATGATTTGCTCGCGTTTTTTTTTTTTTTTTTTTCCCCTACCTATGCTGATAGCCTTGAGAGGCTATTTCAGCTTCGCCCTAACGTTAGTAGGTGAGCTCGCGGGGCTCAACCGGAGAGTTGCTAACACTGACCCTAGCAAGAGCAGTGCTTCGCAGAATCTACCACCGGATCGGAAACGCGACCCACTGAGAAGATCCGGCGAGAAACTCAGTGGGCTGTGTCTATGGGTTAGTTCGCTCGTCGAACCCTTCGTCGCAAGCGACGGGTTCGACGAGGACGGTGACCGGTGCTTGTGGTGCCTAAAAGCACCGTTAATGGATCAGGAGGATCCGTAATGACGTGCTTTGGGCGACGTCGACGGTTTACCATTCGGTCTACTGGGTCGGGTATGTAATTTCCAGCGGCTACGATGAGAGGGTTCTCATGTCGTGCCGCCTTCTCAAAATGGCGCAGCGATGCCGACTGTAGATACTTACTAACGGAGTCGAGCTCCAGGTCGTCGTGGAGATCCACATTCCTAAGGAACCAAGGCGCTCCGACGGCTATCCTGCAGAATCGTGATTGAATAACCTGAAGGGATTTCAAGTTGGTGCGGGCTGCGTGAGCGAACACTACGCTTGCATACGTCATGACGGGGCGTATACAAGTTTTGTAGAGAGTTACCTTATTACGGAGGGACAGTTTGCTTCGACTACAAAGCATTGGATAGAGTCGTCCTAGAATAAACGCGGCGCGGTCGCGTACCGTTTTTATATGGGGACGGAATGTCATCCCTCTGTCGAGGGTGACGCCTAGATATTTGACCTTCGAGACCCACGGAATGGGCTGGCCAAAGAGAGTGATGGGACTAACGGCGGAGGTGTTTGCGCGCCTACTACGGAGTGGGATGCTCGAAGTGATGTTCGGAGGGCGACCCCTTTTGAAGAGCACCGCTGCGCTTTTCGTGGGGTTGATGTCTATTCGCCACTTCCGGAACCACTGTCCCAGGGTGGCTACTGCGATCTGGAGTCGCCGATGAAGCAGCGACATCTTCCTACACGAGTAGTAGATAGCCGTGTCATCGGCGAAGAGCGCTAGATGGGTCTCCGGAGACCGGGGTATATCATTGATATACAAACTAAATAATAACGGGGAGAGCGCGGAGCCTTGCGGGACTCCGGCGGTCAGTTGACGGGGACGAGAACGAGTTCCCTCTACTCGATATCGAAACGAACGGTTCGACAAGAAGTCTCGTATGATGAGCACGAGTCTGTCTGGCACTCCCATGTTGTACAGTTTATAAATTAAACCGTTGTGCCAGACTTTGTCGAACGCCTTCGCGATGTCGAAGAAGAGGGCGCCGGTCGGGATTTGTTTACGCCTATTTAGTCCTATCAGAATGTGCTCCGTGAGGCGGTGCACTTGTTGTACGCACGAGTGTTTTGAGCGGAATCCGAACTGTTCGTCAATGAGAATTTTGTTCGCGGTAACAAAATCCCAGAGGCGTTTCCTAAGGAGCCGTTCGTAAATTTTTCCTATCGTCGAGAGGAGACTAATCGGACGGTAACTAGAAGTTTCGTTTGTCGGTTTGCCCGGCTTATGTATACCGATAACGTCCGCTTCTTTCCACACCGCGGGAAAGATGCAGTGCGTCATAGCGGCATTTAAAATTGTAGCCAACATTGCTATCAGTTGGACTGGCAAAAATTTTAGCGCGCGGTTGTGGATGCCGTCGGAGCCGGGTGCCTTCCTAGGTTGGAGGTTGTGGATCGCGTCTCTAACTTCGTCAGTGGTAATGGGGGGTAACGCGTCCGAGGGCGGCAGGGAAGCTCTGCGCTCGACCTCCCTGTCGACTAACTCGGTGTGTTCGGGGTCCGCGTGTTGAGTGCTGGTGGTGCACTGCTCTTGCAGTGCATCGGCCAGCAGCTCAGCCTTGTCATCGTCATCGAATGCCGGTGGTTGGCCTGAAGGGCGTATGAGGGGAGGCATAGTAGCGGTAGTTTCGGATTTGAGAGTCCTAGCTAGTCGCCAGTATGCTTGGTGGGAGGGCGCGAGTTGTTCTAGATAACTATGCCAATTATCGTTACGCGCGTCGCTTAAGCGGGAGTGGACTTCGCGTTGTAGACGACGCATCCGAATCCGGTTTGAATGCGTGGGAAGACGATCGTAGGCCCGGATTGCCGCGTTCCTAACTCTTAAGAGATTCCTAAGATCGGGGGACAGTCTGATGCGGTGGAAGCTGTCCTCCACATCGACTTCTTTAGAAGATCTAATGATCGCGGAAGATATGTGTTCGGTAATGATGTTTATGGATTCGACGGTGTCCTCGGGGGATAGATTCGAATCCGGGCCGTAAGGGAGGATTGGCGGAGCGGTGTCGGCTAGGCACGTGCCCAGCTTATTCCAATCCACCATGGTCCTCGTAACAGTGACTGGGTTGTGGGGGCGACCGAGCTGCATAACGACAGGTCGGTGGTCTGAGTCGAGCTCTGACATTGCTTCGATGGAACGCAAGCGCAGAGTTACGTTCCTAAGCAATGCCAGGTCTATAGTGCTCGGACGGAGCGCGATGTTATACGGATAACATGTTGGAGTTGGGGGACCGACTATTTCAAAGGTGAGGTCGTCTATAAACGCGTCGAGACGCCTACCGTTAACGTTAGTACGATGGCAGTTCCACCTAGTGTGGTGGCAATTTAAATCGCCTGCCAGGATGACGGAGTCTCCCATGCCGAACAGTGACTCGATGTCACTGCTCAGAAGGGGCTTGTCCGGGGGGAGATAAACGGATGCGATGACGATCGGCTGGTGTCCCGTCAGCGAGATACGGCACACTGACGCCTCGATATGTGAGAGCGAGGGAGTATCGAGAGGGACAACGTGCAGGGCCCGCCTATAGTAAATGGCAGTCCCGCCTTTGGAGGCGGTGAGTCTGTCATTCCTAACCATGACGTAATTCGCGACTTTCGGGTCGCGACGCGAGGGCTTCAGACAGGTTTCCTGCACTAATAGAATATCTACAAGATTATCGCGGAGGAATTCGAAAATTTGATCGCGTTGCCGCGCGAGTCCGTTAGCATTGTAGAATGCTAACGTAAGGGAATACGGTTTTTCTCTACCTTTTTGCGCCATTGGTTACCGGTAAAGATTTTATAACGTACGCGACACGGACTCGTAAACGTCCATGTGATCGAAAGCGGCCGCGAGCCGCTGTTCGGGGGTTACCGACCTACGGATAGCGTCAGCGAACGATCGCAGACGGTCGAAGTTGACCGCGGTGACGAAGTCACGCACGAGCGCGAAGTCGTTGGCGGCAGAGGGTTGCGGGGGACGGAACGCGGCCGCGGGGCGAGGTGCGAGCAGGGGCTGGGGCGCGGGGCGTGTCACGAGCGGGGGCGGGGGTGCGGTTTCCGTTCCCGCCTTCGTATACGGCAGCGGTTTTTTCCACGCCGACACCGTGGGAACTGCAGCCGGCACGAAGGCGGGTTTCGGCACTGAAGGCGCCGAAGTCTTTGGGCCGACGGTTCGGGGGGCTGGGTGGGTCGGACGTTTTCGCGGAGCCCTAGGACATCCACGGTAGTTCGCGGGGTGCCCTTGCTTAAGGCATAGGACACAGCTGGGAGGTTCGGTCGCGGTTTCCCTATCTCTAACGCAATCTAACGTAGCGTGATCGCCGAGGCATTTCACGCAGCGGGGGCGCGCGTGGCAATTACGCGCCGAGTGGCCATAGAGTTGGCACCTGTAGCACTGCCCGGGAGTGCCACGCTTGTGGGGGGCTTCGATCGAGATCCCGGATAGGCCGCAAATTGTCGTGAGACATGCGATCTTCTTTTTGGCCTCCGGGGTGGGTTCTAACGCCACGAGTATCATATTATAGGGCTGTTTGCCCCGCCCGCTGTGCATCCGGTGCACACTAACTATCGGGAGGGCCTGAGCGGTCAGATCCTCCTTAATGTAGTCTATTTCTAGCTCCTTAGGGACTCCGCGTATTACTACGCGGAGCTCGCGGTCCTCCTGAAGAGCATAGGTGTGGAAACCTATGTTCTCCTTTCGGAGGTATGCTGAGAGGGCCCTATGGTCGCCCGGCGTTGCGACCTTGATCTGAATCCCATGCGCGACGTTACGCGCATGGGTGTAGTTAATTTTATTTGCCTGAAGGGCCTGGGACACGCGATTCCACGCTGTCTTCTCTTGAAGTATCAGCGGGGGCGGGGCAGCTACTTTGGGAGCGGGCGCGGGCTTGGGACGCGGCGGTGGGGTTACGCGGCGCGCGGAGTCCGACTCCGGTGTAACTACTACTTTCGGTCGAGAGGCGGACGCGGATTTCGTCTGTTTTGTCGTGGAGTTCCGGGACTCCACGGCGCGAGTACGCTTCTTTCCACGTGTCACTGTTTGGAAACCATCCGAGGTTCCGGGCTGAGGGCTGGACGCGGATTCAAAGTCCATCTCCGATTCCGTATCGGAGCCTGAACTTGAGACTACGGAGGTCGCGACGGACGATACGAGCGATGACGTAATCGACGCGGGCGCGGGGGTGGGGGTAGCGTTAGGCGCTACGTGAGCCGCATCGTGGGAACGTGCGCTCGAACTTGACGCGGCGGCGGGGGGCGCGCGGCGTGCCTCCGATGCACGGTTGAGAAACGCGGCGACGGACGCGGGGGGAGAGGGATTGCCACGAGAGGCCCTATACCTAACATACTCGGCCCTAATTGTCGGATACCTTTCCCGGAGGAACCCGACAAAATCCCTGTCACTGATGACACTCTCACTGAGTTCTTCCATGCTTCGGTCTTCTTGCCCGGGGGGGGCGGCCCCGGGACTTTTGTTGAACTCGCCGAAAGGCGAGGCCCCGGATAGGATTTGTAACCCCCCTGTGCTGCAGGACAGCAAGGAGCAGGGGGGGGGAATGCCTATGCCGTGAAAACGGCAATCGGCGGGGAAAAGGAAAGGAACCCGCTCGGGCTGTATAGTGCTACAGCAGGCAGAATCGCGAGCGGGGGTCTAGTCTTGAAAAAGACTGTTTTTTTTGGGAAGGGTTAGGAAATCGCTAGCCTGTGAGTGCCACAGGAAGCCTGAACGTAGCGATTGGTTTTGCCTTGAAAAAGGCAGTTGGTAAGGGTGGGTTCGCGGTTACAAAACTTTAGCGCACAAAAATGGACCTCGATACGCAGATCGCAAGCGACCAACGGATCGGCACGTCCGCACTACTGAATTGTACGCACGATGTATTCACGGTCACTACACTGTCGAGCACAGCTGTGAGTTCAGAGACGCAGCTCGCAAGCGGGCCACGGATCGGAAAGCACGTCCGCGCACGACCGAGTCGTGAGCGAGAATGCTGCTCGCGCCGCATTTTTTGGGTATTTATATAAATTTTCTTCGTTCGGCTGATGGTTGTACGTTTACGTGGCATCGAAAGGTTTGAACGAATGAATCATTAAGAGAGAGTAAAGAGTAGAGTCGAGTCGGGAGTCGGGCAGTCGGGCGGGGTCCGGCGGCCGGTAATCGGTGTAATTAATAGCAAACAAATAAGAAAGAAACAAGAAGACAAGCATCATAATATTAATAATAATAATAATAATAATAATAATAATCATCATAGTAGCAGTATGAAACGAAACGAATAGAAAATAGAATAGAATAGTATGAAGAACGAATAATTTGTATGAATAGAAAGCACGTGTGAAATTGTGTGTGTGTGCGTTAAAGCAGTACTAAAAATAATGAATAATGAAACAAATTAACGAAAAAAATAATAATAATATATAGGTACTATTATGTATAATCGAATAGAATTATCCTTTACGTAGTATATGATATATATCTATTTATTTATTTATTTATTTATTTATTTATTTATTTATTTATTTATTTATTTATTTATTAGGTGTAATATAGTAATTGATTGAAATAATTGTTAGCCCTGAAAAGGGCTGTTGTATATCGATGCGTGCCGTGTGTAATCTTCGCGTCTTCATCGTCGTCGTCGTCGTCGTCGTCGAACGTCGATCGAGTTAGACACAAACATACATTATTTATTATAAGATGATGATGATGATTAGGTGACTGGCACACACACACATGGTTGGTTCGTTTTAATATATTTGTACGTATTTTTAAATCATTGTGTGCTGCTGCTGTTGTACCCAATGAATCACTTCTTCGAAGCGGCGGACGCTTTTTTGGCCGAAGGTTTCGTTTTAGGCGTCGAGGCGGTGGCCTTTTTCGGTTTAGGCGCTTTCGGTTTCTTTGTTGGTGGTTTAGCTGTTTTCTTAGCTTTCGGCGCGCTCTTGGCGGCCGCAGCTTTAGCGCTCGCTCCAGACTTCCTAGCAGCGGCGGCGGGCTTCTTTTTCGCGGCGGCGGCGGCTCTTTTCTCCTTTACCGAAACTGCGGCGGTTGCGGCAACCGAAGATTTACCTTTCGACGGCGATGAAGCTGACGCTGCAGCCGCTTTCTTTCCGGCCCTGCCGGCAGCCGCCCCCGAAGAAGTCGAAGCGGCACCACCGGCGCCGGCCCCTCCCTTTTTGTTGCTGCTGCCGCCTTTAGACGCTGCCGAAGCGGAAGCGGACGAAGCGTTGCCCTTTGCTGCCCTTACGGAACTGCCACCGGACGCACCACCAGATCCGGAACCGGGTTTCTTCGAAGCGGAGGTCTTCGATTCCAGTTTAAAAGATCCGGAAGCTCCCTTGCCTTTAGTCTGTATTAGAGTACCGGATTCGACGGCGTTCTTCAGATACTTTCTTATGAACGGTGCTAATTTTTCAGCATCCACCTTGTACTGGGCCGCTATGTATTTCTTGATTGCTTGTAAAGACGAGCCGCTGCGCTCCTTGAGTTCGGCAATAGCGCTGTTCACCATTTCCGACGTCTTCGGATGGCTCGGTTTAGCTTTAGGTTTCTTAGCGCCCGCGGAAGCACCACCACTCGCGGATGTTTTTGGTTTTTTGACGGGTGTAGCCGGAGCTGGAGTTTCAGTCGCAACAGCGGTATCTGCCATCGTTGATGATTATATTATTATTATTATTATTATTATTGTTGTTGTACACGCACACACAAAACACAAGAGATTCCAATATTATTATTAAGCACAGGCAGAATAATGAATCGGAAAACAATGAAAATGTTTACACCTTACAGATGTCGCCACGATCGGTTTGTTTTGAACCCGCGCCGATCTGTTACCGTAACGAGAACGCTAAAAACGCGATACGTTTTCGTGTACCAATTCTTGAAACTTTTCACTAACACATCTCACGTCTTTTGTATTTTTTTCGATATTATTAAAGACACGTAATTATTCTATCGAATTTAGATTAAACTACACGAATCCTTGAATCTACTGATGTACGATTCTTTATGATCCGATCGTATTATAAAATAATATTAAACTTTTAACAACGCTATCTCGTCGATTGCACAGGTAGTGTTAACTTTATTATGATATTTTACATATAAAACGAATAATAATTATATATTTAATGAATAATATATAACCCTCTTCGTATACTTTTAAGGTTGAACTTATTTTTTTATGAAATATAAAAGTTTTCATAGGTTAAAATGATGATCAATCGAGAGGTACGTAAAACAGATTCAAACTTTCAAGTTTCGGAACGCGCGAGCGGAATGTTCTATTCTGGTTGCTTGTAAAGTTTTTTTTTTTTTTTTTTCTTTTTCTTTTAACATTTTTTTTTAAATATATATATTAAGTACCTATGTACAATGAGATTTCACGCTATCAATATAAATCAACAATTATAATGATAATAATAAAAATGTTGTACATACCTATACTGTCTTAAATACGCTTTTACGTGGTGCTAAAAGGACTAGAAATAAACGAAAATTTTTGCACGCGACGACTGCACTATACTAAAGTTTTAATAAAACTAGTTATATATCTTACTAATAATATAAAATAATAAATAATGATTTGTACTATTAGGTCGGGCACGTACCTGTATTAATTGCATCCATGTGAGTTTTCTTCTGTTTGAAACTAATATAGTCAAGTAAAAGAATAAATAAAGTAAAAAGAATATATATATATATTTATTTATTTATTTTAATAATAAAATTAAACTTAATGAATAGGGAAAAAAAAAAGGCAAGTTTTCTCATAATAGATAAAAATGCGGCCCTGAAAAGGGCCTTTGTTTGTTTGTTTGTTTGTATTCGAGAACGAAAAAAATTAATAATAATTAAACGAACCAACGTCACTTGCGATTGATTTACAACATCAACGACAGCAAAAAGTTCTTGAAACATGTTTCTAGATGGTCCACGTCGTGTGTTGCTTGCTTGCTTGCTTGCTTGCTTGCTTGCTTGCTTGCTGTCACCGCTGTTGTCAGTTGTCAGTCATTGCTCGGTTGTCCGTGTAATTAAAAAAGAAATTGAATCGTTCTCGAGACAAAAAATAAAAAAAATCGTCGATGGATGAAACTTCTTTAACCGCCGAAACCGTACAGGGTGCGACCTTGGCGTTTCAGAGCGTACACAACATCCATAGCGGTGACGGTCTTCCTCTTGGCGTGTTCGGTGTATGTGACAGCGTCGCGGATCACGTTTTCGAGGAACACTTTGAGAACGCCGCGGGTCTCTTCGTATATAAGACCGGAGATACGTTTCACTCCACCTCTGCGAGCCAAACGACGGATAGCCGGTTTCGTGATGCCCTGGATGTTATCACGCAACACCTTCCTGTGACGTTTAGCGCCCCCCTTTCCAAGACCTTTGCCTCCTTTACCGCGACCGGTCATCTTGACGAACTTCTCGGTTTGTGTTTTGTATTAGTAGTAGCAGCAGACTTTAACGCGTTGCGCGACGAACGACGAATGAGCCTCCGAAAATTTTTTTTTTTTTTTTTTTTTTATCCTACCTAAGCTGAGAGCCTTGAGAGGCTATATCAGCGTAACCCTAACTTTAGTAGGTGAGCTCACGGGGCTCAAACCTGACGATGTTGCTAACACGAACCCTAGCAAGAGTCGTGCTTCGCAGAATCTACCACCGGATCGGAAACGCGACCCACTGAGAAGATCCGGCGAGAAACTCAGTGGGCTGTGTCTGAGAGTTAATTTACTCGTCGAGCCCTTCGTCGCAAGCGACGGGTTCGACGAGAACGGTGACCGGTGCTTGAATTACCTAAAAGCACCGTTAGTGGATCGGGTGGATCCGAGATGACGTGTTTTGGGCGACGTCGACTGCTTTCCATTCTGTCCGCAGGATCGGGAATGTAGTTACCGGCGGCCACGATGAGAGGGTTCTCGTGTCGTGCCGCTTTATCGAAGTGGCGCATGGACGCCGACTGAAGATACTTACTGATGGACTCTAAGTCCAGGTCGTCATGGAGGTCGACGTTCCTGACGAACCACGGGGCTCCGACGGCTATCCTGCAAAAACGGGATTGAATAATTTGGAATGTTTTTAGGTGTATGCGGGCCGCGTGAGCGAACACTACACTTGCATAGGTCATGACGGGGCGTATGCAAGTTTTGTAGAGTGTCACCTTATTTCTAAGGGACATTTTACTTCGCCTACATATCATCGGGTAGAGACGTCCTAGAATGAAGGCGGCACGGTCGCGTACCGTCTTAATGTGGGGGCGGAATGTCATCCTACTGTCGAGGGTGACGCCTAAATATTTGACCTTCGGGGCCCACGGTATGGGCTGGTCGAACATCATGATTGGGCGAACGGCGGGGGCGGGGGTGTTGACGCGCCTAGTCGGGAGAGGGATGCTCAGCGTGGTGTTCGGAGGGCGACCCCTTTTGAAGAGCACCGCTGTGCTTTTCGTGGGGTTGATGTCGATGCGCCACTTCCGGAACCACTGTCCCATGGTGGTAGCTGCGGTCTGAAGTCGTCGATGAAGCAACGCCTTCTTCCTACACGAGTAGTAGATGGCGGTGTCATCGGCGAAGAGCGCCAGATGGGTCTCCGGAGACCGGGGTATATCGTTGATATACAAACTGAATAGTAACGGGGAGAGGGCGGAGCCTTGCGGGACTCCGGCTGTGACGTGACGGGGCCGGGAACGCGTTCCCTCGACTCGATATCGGAACGAACGGTTCGACAAGTAGTCTCGTATGATGAGCACGAGTCTGTCTGGCACTCCCATGTTATACAGTTTGTATATCAAACCGTTGTGCCAGACTTTGTCGAACGCCTTCGCTATATCGAAGAAGAGGGCTCCTGTCGGAATGGGTTTCCGCCTGTTCAGCCCTAGTAAGATGTGCTCCGTGAGGCGGTGCACTTGATGGACGCACGAGTGTCTGGCGCGGAATCCAAACTGCTCGTCTATCAGAATTTTGTTCGCGGATACAAAGTCCCAGAGGCGTTTACGAAGGAGCCGTTCGTATAATTTGCCTATCGCCGGGAGGAGACTGATGGGGCGGTAACTCGCGGTTTCATTCTTCGGTTTGCCCGGCTTGTGTATGCCGATAACGTCCGCTTCTTTCCACGCCGCGGGAAAGATGCAGTTCGTCATAGCAGCATTTAATATCGTGGCCAACATCGTTATTAGTTGGGCTGGTAACAGTTTTAGCGCGCGGTTGCGGATGCCGTCGGAGCCGGGAGCTTTCCGTGGTTGTAGGCTATCGATCGCCTCCTTAACCTCGGAAGTGGTAATGGGGGGTAACGCGTCCGAGGGCGGCAGGGAAGCTCTGCGCTCGACCTCCCTGTCGACGAACTCGGTGTGTTCGGGGTCCGCGTGTTGAGTGCTGGTGGTGCACTGTTCTTGCAGTGCATCGGCCAGCAACTCTGCCTTGTCATCGTCATCGTAAGCCGGTGGTTGGCCTGAGGGGCGTACGAGAGGCGGCATAGTGACGATAGTTTCGGACTTGAGGGTCCTAGCTAGTCGCCAGTATGCTTGGTGAGTGGGCGCGAGTTCTTCTAAATAACTATCCCAGTTTTCGTTTCGGGCGTCGCTTAAGCGGGATTTGACCTCCCGCTGTAAGCGACGCATCCGAGTCCGGTTTGAATCCGTGGGATATCGATCGTAGGCCCGGATTGCCGCGTTTCTGATTCTAACGAGGTCCCTAAGATCGGGGGAAAGTCTGATGCGGTGGAAGCAGTCCTCCACATCGACTTGTTTCGAGGATCTTATGATCGCCGTCGAGACGTGATCAGTGAAGATGTTTATGGATTCGACGGTATCCTCGGGGGATGGAGTTGAATCCGGGCCGCAAGGGAGGATTGGTGGAGCGGTGTCAGCTAAGCACGTGCCCAGCTTCTTCCAATCCACCATGGTCCTCGTATCTGGTTCGCGGTTGAGTGGGCGACCGAGCTGCATGACGACAGGTCGGTGGTCTGAGTCGAGTTCTGACATTGCCTCGATGGAGCGTAAGCGCAGAGTTACGTTCCTCAGCAGTGCCAGATCTATTGTGCTCGGACGACGCGCGGCGTTGTACGGATAGCACGTGGGGGTCGGGGGGTTGAATATTTCGAATGTGAGGTCGTCTATGAACGCGTCGAGACGCCTACCGTTCACATTCGTGCGATGGCAGTTCCACCTAGTGTGGTGGCAATTTAAATCGCCTGCCAGGATGACCGCGTCCCCCATACCGAGCAGTGTCTCGAGGTCACTGCTCAGGAGGGGTTTGTCAGGGGGGAGATAGACGGATGCGATGACGATCGGCTGGTGTCCCGTCAGCGCGATGCGGCACACTGACGCCTCGATATGTAAGAGCGAGGGAGTATCGAGAGGGACGCAGTGCAGGGCCCTCCTATAGTAAATGACAGTCCCGCCCTTGCGGGTGGAGAGTCTGTCATTCCTAACCATGACGTAATTCGCGACTTTGGGGTCGCGACGCGAGGGCTTTAGGAAGGTCTCCTGCACCAGAAGGATGTCGATGAGATTGTCACGGAGAAACTCATATACTTGGTCGCGCTGACGCGCGAGTCCGTTAGCATTATAAAATGCTAACTTTAAGGAACGCGGTTTTACCCTACCGTTGTTGGCCATTGATTACCGGTAATCAAGCCAGCGTACGCTGGACGGACTCGATGACGTCCATATGGTCGAACGTCGCGTATAGGCGGTCATCGGCCGTGACCGCCCTGCGCATGGCGTCGGCGAACGAGCGCATGCGATCTATATTTATCGCGGCGATATAATCCCGCACGATTGAAAAATCGTTCACGGCAGGCCGCGCGGGGCCGGGGCGAGGCGCGGGACCGGGCGCGAGGGCGGGGCGCGGCGCGAGCAGGGGCTGGGGTGCCGGTGGTTTCCCTGCCAACGTGAGCGGCAGCGGTTTTGCCCACGCGGAGACGGTGGGCACCGGTGCCGGCACGAAGGCAGGTTTCGGCGCGCGGGGCGCCGAAGTCTTTGGGCCGACGGTTTTCAGTGGCGCGTTGGCCAGACGCTTCCGCGGGGCCTTGGGGCATCCGCGGTAGTTGGCCGTGTGACCCTGCTTTTGGCAGAGCACACAGCTCGGCGGTTCGGTCGCGGTCTCCTTGACCCGCGAGCAGTCGGCTGTCGCGTGGTCACCGAGGCACTTTACGCACCGCGGACGCGCGTGGCAATTGCGCGCGGAGTGGCCATAAAGTTGGCACCTATGGCACTGCCCGGGAGTGCCTTTTTTGTGTGGGGCCTCGACGGTGACCCCTGATAAACCGCAAACGGTGCGGAGACTTGAGGCGATCCGTTTGCCTTCCGGAGTAGGTTCTAGCGCGACGAGAACCATGTTATACGGGAACTTGTCCCGACCGCTGTGCATACGGTGCACACTTACTATCGGGTACGCCTGCCCGATTAGGTTTTCCTTAATTAGCTCGACGTCGAGCTCCTTTGGTACTCCGCGTATTACTACGCGGAGCTCGCGGTCCTCCTGGAGTGCATAGGTGTGGTAACCTATGCTCTCTTTTCGGAGGTAAGATGTGAGGGCCCTATGGTCGCCCGGCGTTGCGACCTTAATTTGAATCCCGTGCGCGAGATTACGCGCTTGGGAGTAATTTATTTTATTGGCCGTAAGGGCCTGGGATACCCGGTTCCACGCTGATTTTTCCCGTAGGATTACGGGCGGGGGCGCGGTAATTTTATTGACGGGCGCGGGTTTCGGCGACGGGGTTGCGCGGCGAGGGGAGTCGGGTGAGACCACGACTTTAGGTCGCGACGCGTTCGCGGCCTTGGGCTGTTTTGGCGCTGTGGACGGTTCCACGGCACGGGCGCGTTTTTTGCCGCGCGTGACGGTTTTGAACCCATCGGAGGTTCCGGGCTGCGGGCTCGTCGCGGACTCGAAGTCCATCTCCGATCCGGTATCGGAGTCTGAACCGGAGTTGGCGATTGACGACGCGACGGACGAGATCGGTGTAAACGTCGCGGGTGCGTTAGGCGCCTCGCTGGCGCTAGGCGCTTCATGAGTCGCTACGTGAATACGTGCGCTCGAAATGGATTTGGGGGCGGGGCATGTTTGTGCGGCTCTGAACGACGCGGCGAGGGACGCGGGCGGGGGGAACTTGCGCGGGCGGCCCTGTAGGCCGCGAATTCGGCCGTGAGGTTAGATAGGACCGGGTACTTCTCGGCAAGTAACCCGAGAAACCCTAATAATTCTTCTTCCATGGTTTCTTTTGCCCGGGGGGGGCGTCCCCGGGACTTAAGGCACACTCGCCGAAAGGCGAGTCCCCTGAGTAGGAGTTCACCCCCTGAGCTTTACCAGCTCCAAGGGGGGGAGTGCCTTTGCCGTGAAAACGGCAGTCGGCTGGGAATTGGGGTGGAAAGTTGGGAAGGTAGGGCTCCACTGGGTTGTGAGAATGCCACAACAAGCGGTGATCTCAGTGGAGTTTTAGTCTCGAAAGAGACTGTTTTTCACGCCGAATAAATAATTAAATTTAATAAATGAGATGAGTGAAATGATAGTGTGAAGTTGTCGTTGCGAGTGCACAATCAACAAGCTCGAATCGCTTTTACGACACAAGGTCGCGACGTCAGCGATAGTGCGTCAAGAATTCGCAACAATGCCGCGATCGGTGCGACAACGACAATGCAACGAAACTCGAGACACAAGATCGCGACGGCAGCGACAATTTTTCGCAAAAACGCGTCCGGACTGTACGGCGATGCAATCGGAACTGATATAGTTTTTTTTGCTCCGAAAATTACGTTCGGACCTATATTTATACGCTGCGCCTGTGCGCGCAACCACGGACGATTCTTTGAACGTTGTAAAGCGACGCGGGGAGGGGGGGGGGGTAATATTCACAACGACGTTGTCTTCTTAGTTTATCGAATCGAACGTTTGAATACAATTTACTATATCACAATTATATCTGAAATAGTTATATATATTATTTATTTATATATTTACGTTCAACGTATATTTAATTTAATACGACTACGGGATACGGTATATGTTATCGTAATACATAATATAATATATTATACAATGAAACGGGTAAGTTAAAAATAATAATAATAATAAATAACAGTAGGCAGTGTGTATTCTGTTATATGAATGAATTGCGGCCCTGAAAAGGGCCTTTTTTGTTTCTTCATAATAAAATCAGCATCGCGAGACGGCGTAGTAAATTAAATAATAACACACATCAATCAATCAATCAATCAATTAATTTGGTCATCAACAAATAATTTACGCACGTTCACCTCTGATTCTGCGGGCGAGCTGTATGTCTTTTGGCATTATTGTCACACGTTTCGCGTGAATAGCGCAAAGGTTCGTGTCCTCGAAGAGACCGACCAGATACGCCTCGCTGGCTTCCTGCAGGGCCATCACCGCCGAACTCTGAAAACGGAGATCGGTCTTGAAATCTTGAGCTATCTCACGGACGAGACGCTGGAAAGGCAGTTTGCGAATCAAGAGTTCCGTGCTCTTCTGGTAACGACGAATCTCACGAAGGGCGACCGTCCCGGGCCTGTAACGATGAGGCTTCTTGACACCTCCTGTTGCCGGTGCGCTCTTACGAGCGGCCTTGGTCGCCAATTGCTTGCGAGGAGCTTTACCTCCGGTCGACTTACGAGCAGTCTGTTTGGTACGCGCCATTTCGAGACGACGAGTTCACGACGTAAACGTACGAGTAATAGATAGGTAGGTAAGTAAGTAAACGATAATACGTCCGCGTCCGCGCGCTACGAACGAACGAGATACACTAAAAATGTCGGCGTCGTCGTTGGGTCTTCGTGTCCCCTTACGGAGGCACGGGTCGGGCCTCGGGGCAATCCCCTCTGCCCGGACTTGAACTCCCTGCCTAACGAGGCAGGGGTGA
>NC_143230.1:7493363-7516000 GCF_030267445.1 Bombyx mandarina | reverse complement strand
GAAGCCTCATCGTTACAGGCCCGGGACGGTCGCCCTTCGTGAGATTCGTCGTTACCAGAAGAGCACGGAACTCTTGATTCGCAAACTGCCTTTCCAGCGTCTCGTCCGTGAGATAGCTCAAGATTTCAAGACCGATCTCCGTTTTCAGAGTTCGGCGGTGATGGCCCTGCAGGAAGCCAGCGAGGCGTATCTGGTCGGTCTCTTCGAGGACACGAACCTTTGCGCTATTCACGCGAAACGTGTGACAATAATGCCAAAAGACATACAGCTCGCCCGCAGAATCAGAGGTGAACGTGCGTAAATTATTTGTTGATGACCAAATTAATTGATTGATTGATTGATTGATGTGTGTTATTATTTAATTTACTACGCCGTCTCGCGATGCTGATTTTATTATGAAGAAACAAAAAAGGCCCTTTTCAGGGCCGCAATTCATTCATATAACAGAATACACACTGCCTACTGTTATTTATTATTATTATTATTTTTAACTTACCCGTTTCATTGTATAATATATTATATTATGTATTACGATAACATATACCGTATCCCGTAGTCGTATTAAATTAAATATACGTTGAACGTAAATATATAAATAAATAATATATATAACTATTTCAGATATAATTGTGATATAGTAAATTGTATTCAAACGTTCGATTCGATAAACTAAGAAGACAACGTCGTTGTGAATATTACCCCCCCCCCCCTCCCCGCGTCGCTTTACAACGTTCAAAGAATCGTCCGTGGTTGCGCGCACAGGCGCAGCGTATAAATATAGGTCCGAACGTAATTTTCGGAGCCATTCCGACAGGAGCCCTCTTCTTCGATATAGCGAAGGCGTTCGACAAAGTCTGGCACAACGGTTTGATATACAAACTGTATAACATGGGAGTGCCAGACAGACTCGTGCTCATCATACGAGACTACTTGTCGAACCGTTCGTTCCGATATCGAGTCGAGGGAACGCGTTCCCGGCCCCGTCACGTCACAGCCGGAGTCCCGCAAGGCTCCGCCCTCTCCCCGTTACTATTCAGTTTGTATATCAACGATATACCCCGGTCTCCGGAGACCCATCTGGCGCTCTTCGCCGATGACACCGCCATCTACTACTCGTGTAGGAAGAAGGCGTTGCTTCATCGACGACTTCAGACCGCAGCTACCACCATGGGACAGTGGTTCCGGAAGTGGCGCATCGACATTAACCCCACGAAAAGCACAGCGGTGCTCTTCAAAAGGGGTCGCCCTCCGAACACCACGCTGAGCATCCCCCTCCCGACTAGGCGCGTCAATACCCCCGCCCCCGCCGTTCGCCCGATCACGATGTTCGACCAGCCCATACCGTGGGCCCCGAAGGTCAAATATTTAGGCGTCACCCTCGACAGTAGGATGACATTCCGCCCCCACATCAAGACGGTACGCGATCGTGCCGCCTTCATTCTAGGACGTCTCTACCCGATGATATGTAGGCGAAGTAAAATGTCCCTTAGAAATAAGGTGACACTCTACAAAACTTGCATACGCCCCGTCATGACCTATGCAAGTGTAGTGTTCGCTCACGCGGCCCGCATACACTTGAAATCATTCCAAATTATTCAATCCCGTTTTTGCAGGATAGCCGTCGGAGCCCCGTGGTTCGTCAGGAACGTCGACCTCCATGACGACCTGGACTTAGAGTCCATCAGTAAGTATCTGCAGTCGGCGTCCATGCGCCACTTCGATAAAGCGGCACGACACGAGAACCCTCTCATCGTGGCCGCCGGTAACTACATTCCCGATCCTGCGGACAGAATGGAAAGCAGTCGACGTCGCCCAAAACACGTCATCTCGGATCCGCCCGATCCACTAACGGTGCTTCTAGGTACTTCAAGCACCGGTCACCGTTCTCGTCGAACCCGTCGCTTGCGACGAAGGGCTCGACGAGTAAATTAACTCTCAGACACAGCCCACTGAGTTTCTCGCCGGATCTTCTCAGTGGGTCGCGTTTCCGATCCGGTGGTAGATTCTGCGAAGCACGACTCTTGCTAGGGTTCGTGTTAGCAACATCGTCAGGTTTGAGCCCCGTGAGCTCACCTACTAAGTTAGGGTTACGCTGACATAGCCTCTCAAGGCTCTCAGCTTAGGTAGGAAAAAAAAAAAAAAAAAAAAAAAAAATTTTCGGAGGCTCATTCGTCGTTCGTCGCGCAACGCGTTAAAGTCTGCTGCTACTACTAATACAAAACACAAACCGAGAAGTTCGTCAAGATGACCGGTCGCGGTAAAGGAGGCAAAGGTCTTGGAAAGGGGGGCGCTAAACGTCACAGGAAGGTGTTGCGTGATAACATCCAGGGCATCACGAAACCGGCTATCCGTCGTTTGGCTCGCAGAGGTGGAGTGAAACGTATCTCCGGTCTTATATACGAAGAGACCCGCGGCGTTCTCAAAGTGTTCCTCGAAAACGTGATCCGCGACGCTGTCACATACACCGAACACGCCAAGAGGAAGACCGTCACCGCTATGGATGTTGTGTACGCTCTGAAACGCCAAGGTCGCACCCTGTACGGTTTCGGCGGTTAAAGAAGTTTCATCCATCGACGATTTTTTTTATTTTTTGTCTCGAGAACGATTCAATTTCTTTTTTAATTACACGGACAACCGAGCAATGACTGACAACTGACAACAGCGGTGACAGCAAGCAAGCAAGCAAGCAAGCAAGCAAGCAAGCAAGCAACACACGACGTGGACCATCTAGAAACATGTTTCAAGAACTTTTTGCTGTCGTTGATGTTGTAAATCAATCGCAAGTGACGTTGGTTCGTTTAATTATTATTAATTTTTTTCGTTCTCGAATACAAACAAACAAACAAACAAAGGCCCTTTTCAGGGCCGCATTTTTATCTATTATGAGAAAACTTGCCTTTTTTTTTTCCCTATTCATTAAGTTTAATTTTATTATTAAAATAAATAAATAAATATATATATATATTCTTTTTACTTTATTTATTCTTTTACTTGACTATATTAGTTTCAAACAGAAGAAAACTCACATGGATGCAATTAATACAGGTACGTGCCCGACCTAATAGTACAAATCATTATTTATTATTTTATATTATTAGTAAGATATATAACTAGTTTTATTAAAACTTTAGTATAGTGCAGTCGTCGCGTGCAAAAATTTTCGTTTATTTCTAGTCCTTTTAGCACCACGTAAAAGCGTATTTAAGACAGTATAGGTATGTACAACATTTTTATTATTATCATTATAATTGTTGATTTATATTGATAGCGTGAAATCTCATTGTACATAGGTACTTAATATATATATTTAAAAAAAAAATGTTAAAAGAAAAAGAAAAAAAAAAAAAAAAACTTTACAAGCAACCAGAATAGAACATTCCGCTCGCGCGTTCCGAAACTTGAAAGTTTGAATCTGTTTTACGTACCTCTCGATTGATCATCATTTTAACCTATGAAAACTTTTATATTTCATAAAAAATAAGTTCAACCTTAAAAGTATACGAAGAGGGTTATATATTATTCATTAAATATATAATTATTATTCGTTTTATATGTAAAATATCATAATAAAGTTAACACTACCTGTGCAATCGACGAGATAGCGTTGTTAAAAGTTTAATATTATTTTATAATACGATCGGATCATAAAGAATCGTACATCAGTAGATTCAAGGATTCGTGTAGTTTAATCTAAATTCGATAGAATAATTACGTGTCTTTAATAATATCGAAAAAAATACAAAAGACGTGAGATGTGTTAGTGAAAAGTTTCAAGAATTGGTACACGAAAACGTATCGCGTTTTTAGCGTTCTCGTTACGGTAACAGATCGGCGCGGGTTCAAAACAAACCGATCGTGGCGACATCTGTAAGGTGTAAACATTTTCATTGTTTTCCGATTCATTATTCTGCCTGTGCTTAATAATAATATTGGAATCTCTTGTGTTTTGTGTGTGCGTGTACAACAACAATAATAATAATAATAATAATATAATCATCAACGATGGCAGATACCGCTGTTGCGACTGAAACTCCAGCTCCGGCTACACCCGTCAAAAAACCAAAAACATCCGCGAGTGGTGGTGCTTCCGCGGGCGCTAAGAAACCTAAAGCTAAACCGAGCCATCCGAAGACGTCGGAAATGGTGAACAGCGCTATTGCCGAACTCAAGGAGCGCAGCGGCTCGTCTTTACAAGCAATCAAGAAATACATAGCGGCCCAGTACAAGGTGGATGCTGAAAAATTAGCACCGTTCATAAGAAAGTATCTGAAGAACGCCGTCGAATCCGGTACTCTAATACAGACTAAAGGCAAGGGAGCTTCCGGATCTTTTAAACTGGAATCGAAGACCTCCGCTTCGAAGAAACCCGGTTCCGGATCTGGTGGTGCGTCCGGTGGCAGTTCCGTAAGGGCAGCAAAGGGCAACGCTTCGTCCGCTTCCGCTTCGGCAGCGTCTAAAGGCGGCAGCAGCAACAAAAAGGGAGGGGCCGGCGCCGGTGGTGCCGCTTCGACTTCTTCGGGGGCGGCTGCCGGCAGGGCCGGAAAGAAAGCGGCTGCAGCGTCAGCTTCATCGCCGTCGAAAGGTAAATCTTCGGTTGCCGCAACCGCCGCAGTTTCGGTAAAGGAGAAAAGAGCCGCCGCCGCCGCGAAAAAGAAGCCCGCCGCCGCTGCTAGGAAGTCTGGAGCGAGCGCTAAAGCTGCGGCCGCCAAGAGCGCGCCGAAAGCTAAGAAAACAGCTAAACCACCAACAAAGAAACCGAAAGCGCCTAAACCGAAAAAGGCCACCGCCTCGACGCCTAAAACGAAACCTTCGGCCAAAAAAGCGTCCGCCGCTTCGAAGAAGTGATTCATTGGGTACAACAGCAGCAGCACACAATGATTTAAAAATACGTACAAATATATTAAAACGAACCAACCATGTGTGTGTGTGCCAGTCACCTAATCATCATCATCATCTTATAATAAATAATGTATGTTTGTGTCTAACTCGATCGACGTTCGACGACGACGACGACGACGACGATGAAGACGCGAAGATTACACACGGCACGCATCGATATACAACAGCCCTTTTCAGGGCTAACAATTATTTCAATCAATTACTATATTACACCTAATAAATAAATAAATAAATAAATAAATAAATAAATAAATAAATAAATAAATAAATAAATAGATATATATCATATACTACGTAAAGGATAATTCTATTCGATTATACATAATAGTACCTATATATTATTATTATTTTTTCGTTAATTTGTTTCATTATTCATTATTTTTAGTACTGCTTTAACGCACACACACACAATTTCACACGTGCTTTCTATTCATACAAATTATTCGTTCTTCATACTATTCTATTCTATTTTCTATTCGTTTCGTTTCATACTGCTACTATGATGATTATTATTATTATTATTATTATTATTATTAATATTATGATGCTTGTCTTCTTGTTTCTTTCTTATTTGTTTGCTATTAATTACACCGATTACCGGCCGCCGGACCCCGCCCGACTGCCCGACTCCCGACTCGACTCTACTCTTTACTCTCTCTTAATGATTCATTCGTTCAAACCTTTCGATGCCACGTAAACGTACAACCATCAGCCGAACGAAGAAAATTTATATAAATACCCAAAAAATGCGGCGCGAGCAAATGCCCGGGACACCAGTGCGCAGTGGATCCAAATTGGTTGTGCTGTACAATTTGTCGAACCCAAACCGTGAGAGTGTTCAATCTAGTGTAGTTGTTACGGCGCGGAGACGTTCCGGACAACAGTACACAGGACCCGGGAACAGGTAAGTGGATTGACACTTTTTATTCCTAGATATTAGTCTAATACGGGTAGGTGTCGTCCAGCCTGTATAGCTGCGTCACCATTTTATTTAATAATAAAATTGGCGGACGTTAGCGCCATCAGAGTCTGGCCTCCTGTGTTTATTCCCAGTCCTTTCCTGCCCTCGGGGTTAGGCGGGGCTGAAGCCAAACCCGATTTGCTAATTATTAGCCCCGCAAGGGAATTGTGGTGTCGGGACCTAGTCGGGACCAACGTGTAGTCGTGGATTACTTGTAAATACACTATAATAGATTATTAATAAGTTGTTAAAGTAGTGCAAGTACATAGATCCCCACATAAGAAATTGTTTAGATTAGAGTAACAGTCCACCAACTAATAGGAAACGTTGTTCCTTATGCCAAAATTTTTACATAGTGCAGACAAACTTTTTCATAACTACCCCCAATATCATTAATTTTTTCTGATTTCTATTTTTCAATTAAAATTGCCCATAGTTTATCTAACATTATTTGCAGTGCCGACAGACGGCACCCATATTTGTAAGCCTCCATCCCATTACTTTTTAGTTATAATAGCCTAGTAATAGTTGTATTTGTCCATAGCTTTAGTTACAAATTGTTTATTAGATTGTAGTTCAGTAACTTAATCTTCTTTCCCTTTGGTCCCAACGGCTGTCCTGACTGGACTTAGTGGTTCCGCACCAATATTTTTTTTTTTTTTTTTTTTTTTTCTTTAATTTATTTGTTTCCTTAGGTATTTTTAAATTGTATCATACTCGATTTCTTGTTTTTATTAATACAAAGCGGTTAGGTGACCGAATCCTGTCCGCTGGGCGGTTGGGGGTAGCTGGTCGGGGGCCAGGTTCATTTGCGGACTGAAACTTTTGTTTTAGACCCCCAAAGTTCAGGGCACCCGTCCGGTCGCCGCCGGCCGGTCTGGCATTGATATTGATGTCACTATCAATATTAATGCTTCTTGCTGAAGGTGTCACACCTCTTAGTTGTCTGTATATATTAGTTTAGTTACTTATTCAGTTTAGTTAGTTATTTTCTTATTATTCCATTTATCTAGCTTAGTTAATAAATTTTAGAAGTGAGATAACCACTCATAGGTCATTGATGGTGGCGGGCCAGGGATGGCTGGTTATCGGTTTAATTAAATTAAATAATTAGATTATTACATTTATCTAAATTATTAAACATTACATCAATTAATTTTTTATTTTTTTTATTTGATTTTATTTTTCTTTGCTTTATTAGTCGTTGTATTCAGTGGTCTTCAACCGTAGTTGCCGTAGTCAACACTGCATATCCCCGTCCTATTATTCATTTTTCTTTCCTCTTCTCGCATTGGGGCCGAGGGGACCTGATGACCACAAAAAATAATAAGACAGCAATATCATGTCTGGGGGGTCACCTCCCCCACCATCAGCACACCCGGTCCGTCCCGAAAGGGACATGAGGCAATAGTGGGTTCACCCGCCTATTGCTCCCTACCTGCTCGCCCGGAACAAGGCACCGGAACGGACGACCGGCCCGGTCCTTCGGGCGCGGCCCGGGGTCACCAGGATCGGTCCGGGGGAAAGTTTCTTTCCCTTACCGGCCGATAACTCGGGGCCTTCGGCCGCGAAAGAAGGCCAGGTCGAGTCCGACCGAAGTTCTGCAGAGGGTGTAGATAAGCGACCCGTATTGGACCTTCGTCCAAATCCTTATCGAGGACGACGAGGACGACGATAGCGAGGCGACGTCTTCCTCTTATGAAACGTCCGAAATAGAGGAGACACCGACACAGAACACAAGTCATCCAACCCCTCGCGTACCTCCTCTTCGAGGGTGGAGTCCTCTCCCCCTCCAAACCAATTCCCAAGCCGAGGAAGTGCTTAGGGACAGTGGAGAGCCCACCAGCCAAGCAGCTGCGTACGCCTCCTCGGTCTCCTTCTCCTACCATCTCCCATTCCAACGGATAGGCCAAGAGGTGCCCCCACCACAGGCTGCATGGTGGGCAACCTAGAATCGACTAGGTACATGGACCTTGAACCCTCCGTCTCCAATCCAAACCAATCCCTATCCCAAACCCTCGCCAGTCCCCTCCACCTCATACGCGCTGTAGCAGCACGCGACCCGTACCCACCCAACAACACCAACAACACACCCACCAGAGTTCCACTGCCCCAAAAGGTCGCGCACTAAAGAGGAGCCCCGCCGTCATCCACCTATTATGGTGGAAGTGCTCCCAAATTGGTCCCGCCATATGGCGGCCATAGGGAGCGCTTGGGGAGGGCACCCTCCGTGCGCCCTTACGGAACAGGGTTCAGATTTCTGCCAGCGTCGGCAGAGGAATATAGAGTGGTCCAGGCCTACCTTGCCGGGGCCTCCTCAGCGGACAGTGCCATCAAATGGTATTGCTACGCGTTGGAGGAGGACATCCCGACAAGGGTGGCTATTCGCGGACTACCTGCCGACACCGACGCGGCAGAAATCACAAATTCCTTGAAGGAGCTGGGGTTTCCGGCTCGCTATGCCCGATGCATACGGGCTAAGAGAGGGAGGCCGGGGTGCGTATTTTACGTTACCCTCGACCACCTCTCTAAGGAAGGCCTCGCCCGCTTGTACGCAGTTGAAGAACTGCTGTACCTGCCGGGGGTGTCAGTTGAGGGATGGCGGCCAAGCCGTGGGCCGGCGCAGTGTCACCGCTGCCAGGCCTTCGGCACGCCTCCACCAATTGCCACCGAGCGGTCCGCTGTGTGCGTTGTGCGGGGAGCACATCGTGGCGGACTGCCCGAGGCCGAGGGAGGGGCCCTTCACCTGCGCCAACTGCGGAAAGGACCACGCAGCCGTTGACAAACGGTGCGTGGCCTACCGCAGGAGGGCGAGGATGTTGGGTGTTACCGTCCCCCTCCCGTACCACCGGTGCCGCGCGCCCGGAGGCCTCCAGCTCCTGCAGTACCAACACCATCTCAAGCAACTTCGACTCAAGTTCCGGCGCTAGAGTCGTATCAAGTAAGGGCAAGGGCAAAGGGAAATCGTCCCAAGCCCCAATTCTCGCCCCAACTCCCACCTTACACTCACGGCAGCCCAACCTAGTGGAGTCGAATCCAGCAGCCTCCACACTGATGGCACCGGCTAACGCTGCCGACCGGCCGTTAGACCTCAACCGGCACCAAGAATTTTCAAAAAAAAATAAAAAAAATAAAAAAAGAAAGAGAAAGCCAAAGAGAGAAAGCGAGCGCAAAGACTAGCCGCCAATATCCCACCCACCCCAGTAGAGAGAATGACTCCAACTCCAATTCCTGTGCCAATGGAGGTCACAGAAGCAACGCCACAACCATACAACACCAATCGCAATCCACGCTCAGCCCCAAGAAAATTCGGTCGACGTGGGCATGACTCAGCCCCCACTACCACCCCGCCCGCAGAGAGAGCGGCGCAGCGGCCGACAGGACACGCAGCCTGCCGGCTTCGCTGCCTGGCTCCTCTCCCTGTGGGAGAAACTGTCCGAGGTGATCTCCGGAGTGATCCGAGAGATCGCCTCGGGAGCCAGTCCCTTCGGGGCCTTGCTCGCGGGGTTCTACCGGATGATTGCGCAGCTCAATGGCTAGCCAGGAGCTGCGCATCATCTACTGGAACCCCGACGGGATAGGGTCCCGGAGGTCGGAGCTCATCCGACTCGCCCAGGGTATGACCCGCAGGTTATCCTCCTGGGCGAGACCAAGCTAAACCTCGACAAGATTTTAGGATGCCCAACTACTTCGTGTACCGACGGGACGAACTGACCTCCACGGGCGCCCGTTCAGGGCACTGCGGCGCTCGTCAGGAGGGACGTGGTGCACGAGGAGCTTGGGCTACTGACCTTCGCCTCTACCAGAACGGTCGGGGTGAGGGTCCACGTACCGGGGGCCGAATTGCGGATTTATGCCGCGTATCGACCCCCGGGTCCTGATTTTGTCGAGGACGATATTAGACGGGCCTTGAACCATGATCGCCATCCGGCCTTGGTGGTCGGGGACCTCAATGCGAAACATGTCGCTTGGGGCTCCCGAATCATCACGCCGCCCGGAAGGCGATTGTACGAGGATGCCGAAAGGGGGGACTACTGCGTGGTCGGCCCCAACGAACCCACACACGTTCCAACGTTGGCCCGGTACCAACCGGACGTATTGGACGTGTGTGTTCACAAGGGGCTACAGTGCCCTCTAGCGATAGAGGCACTGTACGACCTGAGTACCCCTCACCTACCGATCTTGGTCACGGTGGGTTTGGGGCTCACTCGGGTCGCGACATCCCCTCTCAGGCCTAGGGTCGACTGGCAGTCCTTTACGGGACTGCTGGCCGACCAATCCTTGTTTCAAGACCCGTCTACCCCTGATGAGGTCGACACGGCGGTTCCCGTCTCGTCGACACCATCAGGGGAGCCCTGGACCAAGCGACGACTCTGGTACCCAGCGGGGGCCCAGAGCGGAACTCCCGGTGCACCTCAAGACGTTAATTCGTCGGAAGAGGGCACTGAGGAGGCTCTGGGCGACATCTAGGTGTCCCAGGATTAAGCGCGAGCTCAACCGACTTGAGGGGGAGCTGGCGACTAAGATGCGGACTTACCGGGGTGATTCCTGGGAGGGGGGACTGTTGGACGCGTCCGACGACCGTACGATGGCCCCCCTTCACCGCATCTGTCGCCGGCTCACCAACAAGCCTTCCCCCACTTGCCCCTTGGAGGACGAGGGGGGAAGACGGTGTTTTACACCGTTGGCTCGTGCCGAAGTCCTGGCCAACTCGCTGGAGCGGCAGTTCACTCCGAATGTCTCTGCACCCTCGATGGCTGCATTCCATCGCGAGGTGTCAGAGGGCGTAATCCAATTCCTCAAACCGGAATCGCCGGGAGTCGAGCTGGGAGATGACGACTTAGTCACTCCCAGCGAGGTGCGCCTCCTCATCAAGTCGATGAAGAGGCGCAAAGCCCCCGGCGAGGACGGTATTCCTCCCCTCGCCCTGCAAAACCTCCCTCCCTCAATCGTGTCAGCAATGGCACGATTGTTTAATTCCATTCTCCGGGTAGGACACTTCCCTGGAACTTGGAAACTGGGCAAGATCATCGTCTTGCCCAAACCCGGCAAGGACAGGAGAAAGCCCTCCAGTTACAGACCGATTACCTTGCTCTCGCACGTGGGCAAGTTGTTCGAGCGGCTGCTCCTGAGGAGAATATCGCCGTATATTCTCCTCAGGCCGGAGCAATTCGGCTTTAGAAGCGGCCACTCGACGACTCTGCAACTGACCCGTGTCCTGCATCACTTGGCGGACCGGCGAAACTCGGGCCAATACACGGTCGCGGTCCTCCTCGATATCGAGAAGGCCTTCGACCGTGTGTGGCACGAGGGGCTGGTCCACAAGCTGCGGGACGCGGGCCTACCGCACGCTCACGTGCGACTGCTCGGGTCGTATCTGGAGGGCAGAACCTTCTTTGTCGCGGTCGAGGGCGCACGGTCTTCGTGCGTCCCATTACGGCCGGGGTTCCCCAGGGTAGTGTCCTATCACCTATCCTATACGCCCTCTACACTAATGACATCCCCACCCTGGAGGGTCACCTTCGGGCGTGGGAGGAGGACGTGAAGTTGGCCTTGTTCGCTGACGACTCGGCCTACTTCTCGTCCTCCCCGTTCCCCTCTGCAGCCATCATGAGGATGCAGAGGCTTTTGGACATACTGCCCCAGTGGCTGGACCGTTGGAGAGTCGCGGTCAATGTGGGAAAGACCGCGGCCTTACTCTACGGTCCGGTCCGTATCAGAGTCGTCCCAAAGAAACTCAGCCTCCGAGGTGTGAATGTCGAGTTCAGGACCACGGTCCGGTGTCTCGGATGCGACATCGACCGCTCTTTGAGCATGGTCGCGCACGTCAACCGAGTCATCGGTCAGGCTCGCGCGGCCATGTTCTTGTTGCGGCCGGTGTTTGCGTCCGGGCTTCCGACCAGGACCAAACTCGCCATTTACAAGACATACGTCCGTTCCCGCCTCACATACGCTGCTGTGGCCTGGTATCACCTGTTGTCGCCGTCCCAGCGATCTAGGTTGCAGGCCCAGCAGAGTCTTTCCCTCCGCATTATCGTCGGGGCCGGGCAGTACGTCAGAAATGACGTTATTGCCCGGGACCTAGGTGTGGAGTCGCTCGTGGAGTTTGTGACTAGGCTCGCCCGTAATATGTACGAGCGAGCCGAAAACGGGCCCCATGAGCATCTCCACGCATAGCCCCGCTGCACGCCAGACCACCGGATGGTACGGCGTTGCCGCGGGAGCTATTGGTACCCCCGACGATCGTTCGGAGATAAAGCTCCTCGCCGGCTGTGAGGCCGGGGAGGACCTATGAGCGCCCCTCTCGGAGCTGAGTTTCACCAGCCTCTAGTCCCACGCCTCTTGCCCGTTTGGCGGGTCCCCCGTAAGGGGACCGCGGCTGCACCCCGTAGGTGCAGCCCCATTTCCATGAGGGGCTTCGACCCCACCCCCCACCCCCTTTTGGGATGGGGTGTTCTTACCCGCTACAGACCTCCCCCCCATCAATATTGTATAACGATGGGGAGAGGGGAGAGGACTGTAGCGTGGAGTGCGGATTCGCTCTCTCCCCCATATTAGGTTAGCTAGGTTATGTTAGGTTAAGTTAGATTAGGATTAGTTTAGGTGTGACGGCGCGCGCTGTCCCGGCACTCCACGGAGTGCAGGAACGGCGCGCTGCCGCCACTTAGATGTAAGTTAGATTAAGTTAGGTGTACTTTAGGCTAAGCTAGGATAAGACAAAATTGTTAAAAAAAAAAAAAAAAAAAAAAAAAAAAAAAAAAAAAAAAAAAAAAAAAAAAAAAAAAAAAAAAAAAAAAAAAAAAAAAAAAAACAAAAAAAAAAAAAAAAAAAAAAAAAAAAAAAAAAAAAAATGGAGGAGAGCAGCAGCCGCCCCAGGAAGAAGGGAAGAAAGAAGAAACGAAGAAAGGAAGAAAGAAGATGAAGAAGAAGAAGATGAAGAAGGGAAGACAGAAATCGTCCCACCACTCACCTCGAGCCTGTGTACAGTCCATCCCGCAGTGCATCACCCCTGCCTTAATAGGCGGGAGCTACAAGTCCGGGTAGAGGGGTTTCCCCGAGGCCCGTTCCGCGCCCCCGCAAGGGGACGCGACGACCCACGACCGACACGCGAGCAAATCATTTAGAACTTTGCTTTCGCTCTGTACGGACGTTCGCGAGACACGCGTGCGTTCGAGTGCTTTCGTGTGTTATATCGTTAACTTTTTTAAACTTCAAACATGTCCGGTCGCGGAAAAGGCGGAAAAGTTAAGGGCAAGGTCAAGTCCCGTTCGAACCGTGCCGGTCTTCAGTTTCCGGTCGGTCGTATACACAGATTGTTGCGCAACGGAAATTACGCCGAACGCGTTGGTGCCGGTGCACCGGTTTACCTGGCCGCCGTCATGGAATACTTGGCCGCTGAAGTTTTGGAATTGGCCGGTAACGCAGCAAGAGACAACAAGAAGACTAGAATTATTCCTAGACATCTTCAACTCGCCATAAGGAACGACGAGGAACTGAACAAACTCCTTTCCGGTGTGACAATCGCTCAAGGCGGAGTTTTACCAAACATTCAAGCGGTACTACTCCCGAAGAAGACCGAGAAGAAAGCTTAAAAAACGCTTCAAACTCGCTCGCAAGGACGACAACAACAACACAACATGTCGTCGATAATATTTATATATAATAAATAATAATAATCGACGAACACATATTTTGTTCGTTGTTGTTGTTATTATTATTATTATTATTATTATATTGTATTGTTGACAGAAATCAAAGGCCCTTTTCAGGGCCGCAATATGAATCAATCAATACTGAATCGACCGAATCTAATCCATATATTAAATAAATAAATAACTAAATGAATATAATAATATATATATTTCTTAAGTACAAAATTTATCCGTATTTTCTTCTCGTATCTACCTACCTACCTACCTACCTACCTATCTGATCCTATCCTTATTCATTCGTATACATATTTATGAGCGAAGATAATTCTTGTTCTTACTTGTGTCTATATAAATAAATAAATATAGAATAATTTACTGTAAGCATATAATATAAATCATTTTAAAAGCACTCACTCACGAAAACGATACACGATCTTCGATCGTGACGAAAGCTCCGACGAATGAACGATAAAAGTCATTCCCGATTGGTTCGCTGCCGTTGAAAGCTCGATCTCAGCATGATGCTCAACGGGTATCTGAAAAGTAAAAAAATAAAGTTCGACCGGCGCAAATTTTTTATTCTACCGCTTCACGTTAACCGTGCCGAACGTCCGTTACGTTTGCGTTCCGTGGGGATTTCTAAAGAGCAATCTAAATACTAATATCGAATCATCATGCCGCCTAAGACAAGTGGAAAGGCCGCCAAGAAATCTGGTAAAGCCCAGAAAAATATTTCGAAGACCGATAAGAAAAAGAAGAAGCACAAGAGGAAGGAAAGTTACGCCATTTACATTTACAAAGTGCTGAAGCAGGTCCATCCCGACACCGGTATTTCGAGTAAAGCCATGTCGATCATGAATTCGTTCGTGAACGACATCTTCGAACGTATCGCTGCAGAAGCTTCTCGTCTCGCCCATTACAACAAGCGTTCGACGATAACCTCGAGGGAGGTTCAGACTTCAGTGAGATTGTTGTTACCGGGTGAACTCGCCAAGCACGCGGTCAGTGAAGGAACCAAAGCCGTCACGAAATACACGAGCTCCAAGTAACTTTCTTCATGACTTCGGTAATTATTTCAAACTCACAAAACTGATGCACGACCGTACGCTGTTCGTATGCGTGTTTCGGTTGCATTTACATCGACAAAAGGCCCTTTTCAGGGCCGCAAAATCTATCAGTAAAATGATTATTATTATTATTATTATTATTAATATACGATCTATTTATAAGAATTAAATAAATTACATATTGTTGTTATTATTTTTAATATACCTCAAATACCAATATACCTATCATGCATCACACACCGATTTTTATATATTATTAAATCATAATATTAGTTGTAGCAGTAGTATTCTAATAACCAAAAGTGAATGTAATGTGTGATGTATAAAAAGTAAAATCATTAAATTATTATTAATTAATAAATAAATAAATAAATAAACAATATATGTACCTATGTATAAGAAATAGATATTATATATTTAATAATAACAATTAAAACACATTAAATTTTGAATATATCCGTCTCGCTCTATTGTATGGAGATGCGTGCGAGCACGCATCTCCATACAATAGAGCAAAACGAGCCCGTTCGATTCGTGACTTCAAAAAAGTATAAATACGAGTGGGTAGTGACGCCGACATTCCATTCCGACAGGAGCCCTCTTCTTCGATATAGCGAAGGCGTTCGACAAAGTCTGGCACAACGGTTTGATATACAAACTGTATAACATGGGAGTGCCAGACAGACTCGTGCTCATCATACGAGACTACTTGTCGAACCGTTCGTTCCGATATCGAGTCGAGGGAACGCGTTCCCGGCCCCGTCACGTCACAGCCGGAGTCCCGCAAGGCTCCGCCCTCTCCCCGTTACTATTCAGTTTGTATATCAACGATATACCCCGGTCTCCGGAGACCCATCTGGCGCTCTTCGCCGATGACACCGCCATCTACTACTCGTGTAGGAAGAAGGCGTTGCTTCATCGACGACTTCAGACCGCAGCTACCACCATGGGACAGTGGTTCCGGAAGTGGCGCATCGACATCAACCCCACGAAAAGCACAGCGGTGCTCTTCAAAAGGGGTCGCCCTCCGAACACCACGCTGAGCATCCCTCTCCCGACTAGGCGCGTCAACACCCCCGCCCCCGCCGTTCGCCCAATCATGATGTTCGACCAGCCCATACCGTGGGCCCCGAAGGTCAAATATTTAGGCGTCACCCTCGACAGTAGGATGACATTCCGCCCCCACATTAAGACGGTACGCGACCGTGCCGCCTTCATTCTAGGACGTCTCTACCCGATGATATGTAGGCGAAGTAAAATGTCCCTTAGAAATAAGGTGACACTCTACAAAACTTGCATACGCCCCGTCATGACCTATGCAAGTGTAGTGTTCGCTCACGCGGCCCGCATACACCTAAAAACATTCCAAATTATTCAATCCCGTTTTTGCAGGATAGCCGTCGGAGCCCCGTGGTTCGTCAGGAACGTCGACCTCCATGACGACCTGGACTTAGAGTCCATCAGTAAGTATCTTCAGTCGGCGTCCATGCGCCACTTCGATAAAGCGGCACGACACGAGAACCCTCTCATCGTGGCCGCCGGTAACTACATTCCCGATCCTGCGGACAGAATGGAAAGCAGTCGACGTCGCCCAAAACACGTCATCTCGGATCCTCCCGATCCACTAACGGTGCTTTTAGGTACTTCAAGCACCGGTCACCGTTCTCGTCGAACCCGTCGCTTGCGACGAAGGGCTCGACGAGTAAATTAACTCTCAGACACAGCCCACTGAGTTTCTCGCCGGATCTTCTCAGTGGGTCGCGTTTCCGATCCGGTGGTAGATTCTGCGAAGCACGACTCTTGCTAGGGTTCGTGTTAGCAACATCGTCAGGTTTGAGCCCCGTGAGCTCACCTACTAAAGTTAGGGTTACGCTGATATAGCCTCTCAAGGCTCTCAGCTTAGGTAGGATAAAAAAAAAAAAAAACGCCGACATTCAGTTCCGATTGCATCGCCGTTCGGTCCGGACGCGTTTTTGCAAATTATTGTCGCTGCCGTCGCGAACGTGAGTCTCGAGTTGTCCAGCATTGTCGTTGTCGCACCGATCGCGGCATTGTTGTGCATTCTTGACGCGCTGTCGCTGGCGTCGCGACCTTGAGTTGTAAAAACAGTTTGTACTTGAGTTGTGCACTCGTAACGCTAACTCATTATCACCCATCCATTTCATATATTAAATTCATTTATATATTCGGCGAGCAAAACAGTCTCTTTCGAGACTAAAACTCCACTGAGATCACCGCTTGTTGTGGCATTCTCACAACCCAGTGGAGCCCTACCTTCCCAACTTTCCACCCCAATTCCCAGCCGACTGCCGTTTTCACGGCAAAGGCACTCCCCCCCTTGGAGCTGGTAAAGCTCAGGGGGTGAACTCCCACTCAGGGGACTCGCCTTTCGGCGAGTTTGCTTAAGTCCCGGGGACGCCCCCCCGGGCACACACTCACCATGAGTGACGCCAATGGCGCGCTCTTCTTTAAGTTCGTCCGCGACGTCTGTCCGGACATAATCGCCAAGTTCGAAGCTTACAAGGCCGGCCTTGACGCGCCGGCACTCCGCGACTCTCCGTTGTCGCCCCCCGCGCCGGTACCTCGCGACTCGCCGATGTCGCCCCCCACCCCCGCGCCTGCGTCGATCGCGTCTTGCGCGTCATCAAGCTCCGGCTCCGACTCCGAGTCGGAAATGGAGTACGAGTCCGCCGCGAGTCCCCAACCGGGAACCTCGGAAGGGTTCACCACCGTCGCGCGCGGGAAAAAACGCGCCCGCGCCGTGGAACCGTCCGCGGCGCCGAAACAGCCAAAGGCCGCGAACGCGTCGCGTCCTAAAGTCGTGGTCTCACCCGACTCCCCTCGCCGCGCAACCCCGTCGCCGCGACCCCAACCCGCGTCCGTCCGCAAAATTCCCGCGCCGCCGCCGGTAATTTTGCAAGATAAGACCGCGTGGGATCGCGTATCCCGTGCCTGTAAGGCACAAAACGTAAACGTCATCCATGCGCGTAACATCGCGCACGGCATTCAAATAAAAACGGCCTCACCGGACGACCACAGGGCGCTGACAGCCCACCTCCGAAAGGAACGCATAAGCTTCCACACTTATGCGCTCCAGGAGGATCGCGAGCTCCGCGTAGTAATACGCGGAGTACCGAAGGAGCTCGACGTCGAGCTGGTCAAGGAGGACCTCATCGGGCAGGCGTACCCGATTGTAAGCGTGCACCGAATGCACAGCGGGCGCGATAAATTCGCATATAATATGGTTCTCGTCGCGTTAGAACCAACCGCCGAAGGCAAACGGATTGCCTCAAGCCTCCGCACCGTTTGCGGCTTATCCGGGGTCACCGTCGAGGCCCCATATAGGAAAGGCACTCCCGGGCAGTGCCACCGCTGCCAGCTGTACGGCCACTCCGCGCGCAACTGCCACGCGCGTCCGCGGTGCGTTAAGTGCCTCGGTGACCACGCGACAGCCGACTGTTCGCGGGTCAAAGAGACCGCGACCGAACCTCCGAGCTGTGTGCTCTGCCAGAAGCAGGGCCACACAGCCAACTACCGCGGATGCCCCAAGGCCCCGCGGAAGCGTCTGGCCAACGCGCCCCCAAAAACCGTCGGCCCAAAGACTTCGGCGCCCCGTGCGCCGAAGCCTGCCTTCGTGCCGGCACCGGTGCCCACCGTCTCCGCGTGGGCAAAACCGCTGCCGCTCACGCTGGCAGGGAAACCACCGGCACCCCAGCCCCTGCTCGCGCCGCGCCCCGCCCCCGCGCCCGGTCCCGCGCCTCGCCCCGGCCCCGCGCGGCCAGCTGTAAACGACTTTACAATTATTCGCGACTACATCGCCGCGATAAATATCGACCGCATGCGTGCGTTCGCCGACGCCATGCGCAGAGCGGTCACGGCCGAAGACCGCCTAAACGCGACGTTCGAGTACATCGACGTCATCGAGTCCGTCCAGCGCACGCTGGTTTGATTACCGGTAATCAATGGCGTGCAACGGTAGGGAAAAACCGCGTTCCATAAAGTTAGCATTTTATAATGCTAACGGACTCGCGCGTCAGTGCGATCAAGTATATGAGTTTCTCCGCGATAATCTCATCGACATCCTTCTGGTGCAGGAGACCTTCCTAAAGCCCTCGCGTCGCGACCCCAAAGTCGCGAATTACGTCATGGTTAGGAATGACAGACTCTCCGCCCGCAAGGGCGGGACTGTCATTTACTATAGGAGGGCCCTGCACTGCGTCCCTCTCGATACTCCCTCGCTCTTACATATCGAGGCGTCAGTGTGCCGCATCGCGCTGACGGGACACCAGCCGATCGTCATCGCATCCGTTTATCTCCCCCCTGACAAACCCCTCCTGAGCAGTGACCTCGAGACACTGTTCGGTATGGGGGACGCGGTCATCCTGGCAGGCGATTTAAATTGCCACCACACTAGGTGGAACTGCCATCGCACGAATGTGAACGGTAGGCGTCTCGACGCGTTCATAGACGACCTCACATTCGAAGTATTCAACCCCCCGACCCCCACGTGCTATCCGTACAACGCCGCGCGTCGTCCGAGCACAATAGATCTGGCACTGCTGAGGAACGTAACTCTGCGCTTGCGCTCCATCGAGGCAATGTCAGAACTCGACTCAGACCACCGACCTGTCGTCATGCAGCTCGGTCGCCCACTCAACCGCGAACCAGATACGAGGACCATGGTGGATTGGAAGAAGCTGGGCACGTGCTTAGCTGACACCGCTCCACCAATCCTCCCTTGCGGCCCGGATTCAACTCCATCCCCCGAGGATACCGTCGAATCCATAAACATCTTCACTGATCACGTCTCGACGGCGATCATAAGATCCTCGAAACAAGTCGATGTGGAGGACTGCTTCCACCGCATCAGACTTTCCCCCGATCTTAGGGACCTCGTTAGAATCAGAAACGCGGCAATCCGGGCCTACGATCGATATCCCACGGATTCAAACCGGACTCGGATGCGTCGCTTACAGCGGGAGGTCAAATCCCGCTTAAGCGACGCCCGAAACGAAAACTGGGATAGTTATTTAGAAGAACTCGCGCCCACTCACCAAGCATACTGGCGACTAGCTAGGACCCTCAAGTCCGAAACTATCGTCACTATGCCGCCTCTCGTACGCCCCTCAGGCCAACCACCGGCTTACGATGACGATGACAAGGCAGAGTTGCTGGCCGATGCACTGCAAGAACAGTGCACCACCAGCACTCAACACGCGGACCCCGAACACACCGAGTTCGTCGACAGGGAGGTCGAGCGCAGAGCTTCCCTGCCGCCCTCGGACGCGTTACCCCCCATTACCACTTCCGAGGTTAAGGAGGCGATCGATAGCCTACAACCACGGAAAGCTCCCGGCTCCGACGGCATCCGCAACCGCGCGCTAAAACTGTTACCAGCCCAACTGATAACGATGTTGGCCACGATATTAAATGCTGCTATGACGAACTGCATCTTTCCCGCGGCGTGGAAAGAAGCGGACGTTATCGGCATACACAAGCCGGGCAAACCGAATAACGAAACCGCGAGTTACCGCCCCATCAGTCTCCTCCCGGCGATAGGCAAATTATACGAACGGCTCCTTCGTAAACGCCTCTGGGATTTCGTATCCGCGAATAAAATTCTTATAGACGAGCAGTTTGGATTCCGCGCCAGACACTCGTGCGTCCATCAAGTGCACCGCCTCACGGAGCACATCTTACTAGGGCTGAACAGGCGGAAACCCATTCCGACAGGAGCCCTCTTCTTCGATATAGCGAAGGCGTTCGACAAAGTCTGGCACAACGGTTTGATATACAAACTGTATAACATGGGAGTGCCAGACAGACTCGTGCTCATCATACGAGACTACTTGTCGAACCGTTCGTTCCGATATCGAGTCGAGGGAACGCGTTCCCGGCCCCGTCACGTCACAGCCGGAGTCCCGCAAGGCTCCGCCCTCTCCCCGTTACTATTCAGTTTGTATATCAACGATATACCCCGGTCTCCGGAGACCCATCTGGCGCTCTTCGCCGATGACACCGCCATCTACTACTCGTGTAGAAGAAGGCGTTGCTTCATCGACGACTTCAGACCGCAGCTACCACCATGGGACAGTGGTTCCGGAAGTGGCGCATCGACATTAACCCCACGAAAAGCACAGCGGTGCTCTTCAAAAGGGGTCGCCCTCCGAACACCACGCTGAGCATCCCCCTCCCGACTAGGCGCGTCAATACCCCCGCCCCCGCCGTTCGCCCGATCACGATGTTCGACCAGCCCATACCGTGGGCCCCGAAGGTCAATATTAGGCGTCACCCTCGACAGTAGGATGACATTCCGCCCCCACATTAAGACGGTACGCGACCGTGCCGCCTTCATTCTAGGACGTCTCTACCCGATGATATGTAGGCGAAGTAAAATGTCCCTTAGAAATAAGGTGACACTCTACAAAACTTGCATACGCCCCGTCATGACCTATGCAAGTGTAGTGTTCGCTCACGCGGCCCGCATACACCTAAAAACATTTCAAATTATTCAATCCCGTTTTGCAGGATAGCCGTCGGAGCCCCGTGGTTCGTCAGGAACGTCGACCTCCATGACGACCTGGACTTAGAGTCCATCAGTAAGTATCTCAGTCGGCGTCCATGCGCCACTTCGATAAAGCGGCACGACACGAGAACCCTCTCATCGTGGCCGCCGGTAACTACATTCCCGATCCTGCGGACAGAATGGAAAGCAGTCGACGTCGCCCAAAACACGTTATCTCGGATCCTCCCGATCCACTAACGGTGCTTTTAGGTACTTCAAGCACCGGTCACCGTTCTCGTCGAACCCGTCGCTTGCGACGAAGGGCTCGACGAGTAAATTAACTCTCAGACACAGCCCACTGAGTTTCTCGCCGGATCTTCTCAGTGGGTCGCGTTTCCGATCCGGTGGTAGATTCTGCGAAGCACGACTCTTGCTAGGGTTCGTGTTAGCAACATCGTCAGGTTTGAGCCCCGTGAGCTCACCTACTAAAGTTAGGGTTACGCTGATATAGCCTCTCAAGGCTCTCAGCTTAGGTAGGAAAAAAAAAAAAAAAAAACGCGCCGACATTTTAGTTGTATCTCGTTCGTTCGTAGGCGCGCGGACGCGGACGTATTATCGTTTACTTACTTACCTACCTATCTATTACTCGTACGTTTACGTCGTGAACTCGTCGTCTCGAATGGCGCGTACCCAACAGACTGCTCGTAAGTCGACCGGAGGTAAAGCTCCTCGCAAGCAATTGGCGACCAAGGCCGCTCGTAAGAGCGCCCGGCAACAGGAGGTGTCAAGAAGCCTCATCGTTACAGGCCCGGGACGGTCGCCCTTCGTGAGATTCGTCGTTACCAGAAGAGCACGGAACTCTTGATTCGCAAACTGCCTTTCCAGCGTCTCGTCCGTGAGATAGCTCAAGATTTCAAGACCGATCTCCGTTTTCAGAGTTCGGCGGTGATGGCCCTGCAGGAAGCCAGCGAGGCGTATCTGGTCGGTCTCTTCGAGGACACGAACCTTTGCGCTATTCACGCGAAACGTGTGACAATAATGCCAAAAGACATACAGCTCGCCCGCAGAATCAGAGGTGAACGTGCGTAAATTATTTGTTGATGACCAAATTAATTGATTGATTGATTGATTGATGTGTGTTATTATTTAATTTACTACGCCGTCTCGCGATGCTGATTTTATTATGAAGAAACAAAAAAGGCCCTTTTCAGGGCCGCAATTCATTCATATAACAGAATACACACTGCCTACTGTTATTTATTATTATTATTATTTTAACTTACCCGTTTCATTGTATAATATATTATATTATGTATTACGATAACATATACCGTATCCCGTAGTCGTATTAAATTAAATATACGTTGAACGTAAATATATAAATAAATAATATATATAACTATTTCAGATATAATTGTGATATAGTAAATTGTATTCAAACGTTCGATTCGATAAACTAAGAAGACAACGTCGTTGTGAATATTCCCCCCCCCCCCTCCCCGCGTCGCTTTACAACGTTCAAAGAATCGTCCGTGGTTGCGCGCACAGGCGCA
>NC_143230.1:7486000-7492574 GCF_030267445.1 Bombyx mandarina | reverse complement strand
ATTTATCCGTATTTTCTTCTCGTATCTACCTACCTACCTACCTACCTACCTATCTGATCCTATCCTTATTCATTCGTATACATATTTATGAGCGAAGATAATTCTTACTTGTGTCTATATAAATAAATAAATATAGAATAATTTACTGTAAGCATATAATATAAATCATTTTAAAAGCACTCACTCACGAAAACGATACACGATCTTCGATCGTGACGAAAGCTCCGACGAATGAACGATAAAAGTCATTCCCGATTGGTTCGCTGCCGTTGAAAGCTCGATCTCAGCATGATGCTCAACGGGTATCTGAAAAGTAAAAAAATAAAGTTCGACCGGCGCAAATTTTTTATTCTACCGCTTCACGTTAACCGTGCCGAACGTCCGTTACGTTTGCGTTCCGTGGGGATTTCTAAAGAGCAATCTAAATACTAATATCGAATCATCATGCCGCCTAAGACAAGTGGAAAGGCCGCCAAGAAATCTGGTAAAGCCCAGAAAAATATTTCGAAGACCGATAAGAAAAAGAAGAAGCACAAGAGGAAGGAAAGTTACGCCATTTACATTTACAAAGTGCTGAAGCAGGTCCATCCCGACACCGGTATTTCGAGTAAAGCCATGTCGATCATGAATTCGTTCGTGAACGACATCTTCGAACGTATCGCTGCAGAAGCTTCTCGTCTCGCCCATTACAACAAGCGTTCGACGATAACCTCGAGGGAGGTTCAGACTTCAGTGAGATTGTTGTTACCGGGTGAACTCGCCAAGCACGCGGTCAGTGAAGGAACCAAAGCCGTCACGAAATACACGAGCTCCAAGTAACTTTCTTCATGACTTCGGTAATTATTTCAAACTCACAAAACTGATGCACGACCGTACGCTGTTCGTATGCGTGTTTCGGTTGCATTTACATCGACAAAAGGCCCTTTTCAGGGCCGCAAAATCTATCAGTAAAATGATTATTATTATTATTATTATTATTAATATACGATCTATTTATAAGAATTAAATAAATTACATATTGTTGTTATTATTTTTAATATACCTCAAATACCAATATACCTATCATGCATCACACACCGATTTTTATATATTATTAAATCATAATATTAGTTGTAGCAGTAGTATTCTAATAACCAAAAGTGAATGTAATGTGTGATGTATAAAAAGTAAAATCATTAAATTATTATTAATTAATAAATAAATAAATAAATAAACAATATATGTACCTATGTATAAGAAATAGATATTATATATTTAATAATAACAATTAAAACACATTAAATTTTGAATATATCCGTCTCGCTCTATTGTATGGAGATGCGTGCGAGCACGCATCTCCATACAATAGAGCAAAACGAGCCCGTTCGATTCGTGACTTCAAAAAAGTATAAATACGAGTGGGTAGTGACGCCGACATTTTTAGTGTATCTCGTTCGTTCGTAGCGCGCGGACGCGGACGTATTATCGTTTACTTACTTACCTACCTATCTATTACTCGTACGTTTACGTCGTGAACTCGTCGTCTCGAAATGGCGCGTACCAAACAGACTGCTCGTAAGTCGACCGGAGGTAAAGCTCCTCGCAAGCAATTGGCGACCAAGGCCGCTCGTAAGAGCGCACCGGCAACAGGAGGTGTCAAGAAGCCTCATCGTTACAGGCCCGGGACGGTCGCCCTTCGTGAGATTCGTCGTTACCAGAAGAGCACGGAACTCTTGATTCGCAAACTGCCTTTCCAGCGTCTCGTCCGTGAGATAGCTCAAGATTTCAAGACCGATCTCCGTTTTCAGAGTTCGGCGGTGATGGCCCTGCAGGAAGCCAGCGAGGCGTATCTGGTCGGTCTCTTCGAGGACACGAACCTTTGCGCTATTCACGCGAAACGTGTGACAATAATGCCAAAAGACATACAGCTCGCCCGCAGAATCAGAGGTGAACGTGCGTAAATTATTTGTTGATGACCAAATTAATTGATTGATTGATTGATTGATGTGTGTTATTATTTAATTTACTACGCCGTCTCGCGATGCTGATTTTATTATGAAGAAACAAAAAAGGCCCTTTTCAGGGCCGCAATTCATTCATATAACAGAATACACACTGCCTACTGTTATTTATTATATTATTATTTTTAACTTACCCGTTTCATTGTATAATATATTATATTATGTATTACGATAACATATACCGTATCCCGTAGTCGTATTAAATTAAATATACGTTGAACGTAAATATATAAATAAATAATATATATAACTATTTCAGATATAATTGTGATATAGTAAATTGTATTCAAACGTTCGATTCGATAAACTAAGAAGACAACGTCGTTGTGAATATTACCCCCCCCCCCTCCCCGCGTCGCTTTACAACGTTCAAAGAATCGTCCGTGGTTGCGCGCACAGGCGCAGCGTATAAATATAGGTCCGAACGTAATTTTCGGAGCCATTCCGACAGGAGCCCTCTTCTTCGATATAGCGAAGGCGTTCGACAAAGTCTGGCACAACGGTTTGATATACAAACTGTATAACATGGGAGTGCCAGACAGACTCGTGCTCATCATACGAGACTACTTGTCGAACCGTTCGTTCCGATATCGAGTCGAGGGAACGCGTTCCCGGCCCCGTCACGTCACAGCCGGAGTCCCGCAAGGCTCCGCCCTCTCCCCGTTACTATTCAGTTTGTATATCAACGATATACCCCGGTCTCCGGAGACCCATCTGGCGCTCTTCGCCGATGACACCGCCATCTACTACTCGTGTAGGAAGAAGGCGTTGCTTCATCGACGACTTCAGACCGCAGCTACCACCATGGGACAGTGGTTCCGGAAGTGGCGCATCGACATTAACCCCACGAAAAGCACAGCGGTGCTCTTCAAAAGGGGTCGCCCTCCGAACACCACGCTGAGCATCCCCCTCCCGACTAGGCGCGTCAATACCCCCGCCCCGCCGTTCGCCCGATCACGATGTTCGACCAGCCCATACCGTGGGCCCCGAAGGTCAAATATTTAGGCGTCACCCTCGACAGTAGGATGACATTCCGCCCCCACATCAAGACGGTACGCGATCGTGCCGCCTTCATTCTAGGACGTCTCTACCCGATGATATGTAGGCGAAGTAAAATGTCCCTTAGAAATAAGGTGACACTCTACAAAACTTGCATACGCCCCGTCATGACCTATGCAAGTGTAGTGTTCGCTCACGCGGCCCGCATACACTTGAAATCATTCCAAATTATTCAATCCCGTTTTTGCAGGATAGCCGTCGGAGCCCCGTGGTTCGTCAGGAACGTCGACCTCCATGACGACCTGGACTTAGAGTCCATCAGTAAGTATCTGCAGTCGGCGTCCATGCGCCACTTCGATAAAGCGGCACGACACGAGAACCCTCTCATCGTGGCCGCCGGTAACTACATTCCCGATCCTGCGGACAGAATGGAAAGCAGTCGACGTCGCCCAAAACACGTCATCTCGGATCCGCCCGATCCACTAACGGTGCTTCTAGGTACTTCAAGCACCGGTCACCGTTCTCGTCGAACCCGTCGCTTGCGACGAAGGGCTCGACGAGTAAATTAACTCTCAGACACAGCCCACTGAGTTTCTCGCCGGATCTTCTCAGTGGGTCGCGTTTCCGATCCGGTGGTAGATTCTGCGAAGCACGACTCTTGCTAGGGTTCGTGTTAGCAACATCGTCAGGTTTGAGCCCCGTGAGCTCACCTACTAAGTTAGGGTTACGCTGACATAGCCTCTCAAGGCTCTCAGCTTAGGTAGGAAAAAAAAAAAAAAAAAAAAAAAAAATTTTCGGAGGCTCATTCGTCGTTCGTCGCGCAACGCGTTAAAGTCTGCTGCTACTACTAATACAAAACACAAACCGAGAAGTTCGTCAAGATGACCGGTCGCGGTAAAGGAGGCAAAGGTCTTGGAAAGGGGGGCGCTAAACGTCACAGGAAGGTGTTGCGTGATAACATCCAGGGCATCACGAAACCGGCTATCCGTCGTTTGGCTCGCAGAGGTGGAGTGAAACGTATCTCCGGTCTTATATACGAAGAGACCCGCGGCGTTCTCAAAGTGTTCCTCGAAAACGTGATCCGCGACGCTGTCACATACACCGAACACGCCAAGAGGAAGACCGTCACCGCTATGGATGTTGTGTACGCTCTGAAACGCCAAGGTCGCACCCTGTACGGTTTCGGCGGTTAAAGAAGTTTCATCCATCGACGATTTTTTTTATTTTTTGTCTCGAGAACGATTCAATTTCTTTTTTAATTACACGGACAACCGAGCAATGACTGACAACTGACAACAGCGGTGACAGCAAGCAAGCAAGCAAGCAAGCAAGCAAGCAAGCAAGCAACACACGACGTGGACCATCTAGAAACATGTTTCAAGAACTTTTTGCTGTCGTTGATGTTGTAAATCAATCGCAAGTGACGTTGGTTCGTTTAATTATTATTAATTTTTTTCGTTCTCGAATACAAACAAACAAACAAACAAAGGCCCTTTTCAGGGCCGCATTTTATCTATTATGAGAAAACTTGCCTTTTTTTTTTCCCTATTCATTAAGTTTAATTTTATTATTAAAATAAATAAATAAATATATATATATATTCTTTTTACTTTATTTATTCTTTTACTTGACTATATTAGTTTCAAACAGAAGAAAACTCACATGGATGCAATTAATACAGGTACGTGCCCGACCTAATAGTACAAATCATTATTTATTATTTTATATTATTAGTAAGATATATAACTAGTTTTATTAAAACTTTAGTATAGTGCAGTCGTCGCGTGCAAAAATTTTCGTTTATTTCTAGTCCTTTTAGCACCACGTAAAAGCGTATTTAAGACAGTATAGGTATGTACAACATTTTTATTATTATCATTATAATTGTTGATTTATATTGATAGCGTGAAATCTCATTGTACATAGGTACTTAATATATATATTTAAAAAAAAAATGTTAAAAGAAAAAGAAAAAAAAAAAAAAAAAACTTTACAAGCAACCAGAATAGAACATTCCGCTCGCGCGTTCCGAAACTTGAAAGTTTGAATCTGTTTTACGTACCTCTCGATTGATCATCATTTTAACCTATGAAAACTTTATATTTCATAAAAAAATAAGTTCAACCTTAAAAGTATACGAAGAGGGTTATATATTATTCATTAAATATATAATTATTATTCGTTTTATATGTAAAATATCATAATAAAGTTAACACTACCTGTGCAATCGACGAGATAGCGTTGTTAAAAGTTTAATATTATTTATAATACGATCGGATCATAAAGAATCGTACATCAGTAGATTCAAGGATTCGTGTAGTTTAATCTAAATTCGATAGAATAATTACGTGTCTTTAATAATATCGAAAAAAATACAAAAGACGTGAGATGTGTTAGTGAAAAGTTTCAAGAATTGGTACACGAAAACGTATCGCGTTTTTAGCGTTCTCGTTACGGTAACAGATCGGCGCGGGTTCAAAACAAACCGATCGTGGCGACATCTGTAAGGTGTAAACATTTTCATTGTTTTCCGATTCATTATTCTGCCTGTGCTTAATAATAATATTGGAATCTCTTGTGTTTTGTGTGTGCGTGTACAACAACAATAATAATAATAATAATAATAATATAATCATCAACGATGGCAGATACCGCTGTTGCGACTGAAACTCCAGCTCCGGCTACACCCGTCAAAAAACCAAAACATCCGCGAGTGGTGGTGCTTCCGCGGGCGCTAAGAAACCTAAAGCTAAACCGAGCCATCCGAAGACGTCGGAAATGGTGAACAGCGCTATTGCCGAACTCAAGGAGCGCAGCGGCTCGTCTTTACAAGCAATCAAGAAATACATAGCGGCCCAGTACAAGGTGGATGCTGAAAAATTAGCACCGTTCATAAGAAAGTATCTGAAGAACGCCGTCGAATCCGGTACTCTAATACAGACTAAAGGCAAGGGAGCTTCCGGATCTTTTAAACTGGAATCGAAGACCTCCGCTTCGAAGAAACCCGGTTCCGGATCTGGTGGTGCGTCCGGTGGCAGTTCCGTAAGGGCAGCAAAGGGCAACGCTTCGTCCGCTTCCGCTTCGGCAGCGTCTAAAGGCGGCAGCAGCAACAAAAAGGAGGGGCCGGCGCCGGTGGTGCCGCTTCGACTTCTTCGGGGGCGGCTGCCGGCAGGGCCGGAAAGAAAGCGGCTGCAGCGTCAGCTTCATCGCCGTCGAAAGGTAAATCTTCGGTTGCCGCAACCGCCGCAGTTTCGGTAAAGGAGAAAAGAGCCGCCGCCGCCGCGAAAAAGAAGCCCGCCGCCGCTGCTAGGAAGTCTGGAGCGAGCGCTAAAGCTGCGGCCGCCAAGAGCGCGCCGAAAGCTAAGAAAACAGCTAAACCACCAACAAAGAACCGAAAGCGCCTAAACCGAAAAAGGCCACCGCCTCGACGCCTAAAACGAAACCTTCGGCCAAAAAAGCGTCCGCCGCTTCGAAGAAGTGATTCATTGGGTACAACAGCAGCAGCACACAATGATTTAAAAATACGTACAAATATATTAAAACGAACCAACCATGTGTGTGTGTGCCAGTCACCT
>NC_143230.1:7455500-7485500 GCF_030267445.1 Bombyx mandarina | reverse complement strand
AGTCAACGAACTGCTGTACCTGCCGGGGGTGACGGTCGAAGGATGGCGTCCAATCCGAGGGCCTGCGCAGTGTCATCGCTGCCAGGCCTTCGGACACGCCTCCTACAACTGTCATCGCGCGGTCCGTTGCGTAAGGTGTGCCGGGGAGCACATCGTAGCGGACTGCCCGAGGCCGAGGGACGGCCCGTTCTCCTGTGCCAACTGCGGGAAGGACCACGCCGCCGTCGACAGACGGTGTGCGGTCTTCCGCAAACGGGCCAGGATGATGGGAGCAACCGTCCCCCCTCCTGCACCACAGGCACCTCGAGCCGGGAGTGCAGCTCTTCCGGCTTCAATACCTGTAGCAAAGGGGAAGGGGAAAGGGAAAACTTCCCAGCCCCCTCCCCCATCCCACTCCGCTCCGTCTGCTGTGGTGGTGGAGGCACTGCCATCGGCGCCTACGCTGATGGCACAGGCCAACCCACCACGGCGGATAAATAAACCCAAACCCACTCCTGCTCCCCGTGGTCGTACATCTGCTGGTATATCAGTGCCTAAACCACTCCCGACTAGCGGCCCTACGTCCACTAAAAGGGAGAAGAACAAGAGGAAAAAGGCCAAAAGGAAAACGAGAAAAAGGGAAGAAAGAGAGAGACTAAGGGGTACATCTGAACCCACAGTGCCAGAACCCCAACAAACCAACACAGAAACCATGGAGGTCTCCGAGGCCCCCCTTACTGCCCAACAACCGACATCAAGCCAACCACTGCCTACAGCCCATCCGGCCGAAGGCAAGCACGACTTGAACAACCAGCCCCCCCTCCCCCCCCCGCCCTCAGCGCGAGCGCCGCAGCGGTCGACAGGCCTTCCAGCCTGCCGGCTTTGCTGCATGGCTGCTCGCACTGTGGGAGAAATTGTCCGAGGTGATCTCCGGAGTAATCCGTGAGATCGCCTCGGGAGCCAGTCCCTTCGGGGCGCTCCTGTCGGGGTTCTACCGAATGATTGCGCAGTTCAATGGCTAGCCAGGAGCTGCGCATCATTTATTGGAACCCCGACGGGATAAAGTCCCGAAAAAACGACCTGCTTGTTCTCGCCCGGGAGTATAACCCAGAGGTTGTACTCCTGGGCGAGACCAAGCTACGTCCTCAGGATGCGTTCAGGATTCCAAACTACTTCATGTACCGACGTGACGAGCTTACCCCTGCCGGGCGGCCGTTCAGGGGCACTGCGGCCCTCGTCAGGCGGGACGTGGTGCACGATCAGTTGGATTTGCTGTCCTTCACATCGACAAGGTCAGTCGGTGTGAGGGTACACACCTCGGGGGGAGATATGCGGATTTATGCCGCGTATAGACCCCCCGGGGCCTGAATTTCACCCTGAGGACATAAGACGGGCCCTGAATCACGACAGCCGCCCAGCTCTGCTGGTCGGGGACCTCAACGCGAAGCACGTCGCGTGGGGCTCCCGACTTAACTCAGCAGTGGGCAGGCGGCTGTTAGAAGATGCCGATAGGGGCGACTACTCCGTGGTCGGCCCCGACGAACCCACACACATCCCGACCGCCGCGCGCTATCAGCCCGATGTGCTGGATGTGTGTGTGCACAAGGGGCTACGGTGCCCCGTAACGATCGAGGCACTGTACGACCTGGGTACCCCACATCTCCCTATCCTGGTGACACTGGGAATGGGGCTCACCCGGGTTGCGACCTCGCCCCTACGACCGAAGGTCGACTGGGAGCTCTTTAAGAGACGACTAGTCGACCTTCCCGTGATTCAGGACCCCAACACCCCTGATGGGGTCGACGATGCGGCAACCCGCCTTGTTGACTCCATCAGGGGAGCGATCGACCAGGCGACGACTCTTGTGCCCAGCGGCGGGCCCAGAGGTATACTCCCGGCCCATCTGAAGGCGATTATTCGCCGGAAGAGGGGCTTGAGGAGGCTCTGGGCGACAACTCGTTGTCCCAGGATAAAGCGCGAGCTTAATGAACTGGAAGCGGAGCTGGCGACAAAGATTAGCACCTTCCGGGGCTATGCCTGGCAGGAGAGGATCGAGGAGGCCCGCGAGGACCCCTCCTCAGTATCCCTTCACCGGCTTTGTCGCCAGCTCTCAAATCGGCCTGCCCCGACTTGTCCACTCGTGGACGAGAGGGGCAACCGATGCTTCTCGGCTCAGGCCCGCGCCGATATCCTGGCCGAAATGCTGGAGCGGCAGTTCGCTCCTAATGACTCTGCACCCTCAGAGGCCGCATTCCACCAATCGGTGGAAGAGAGCGTAGCAAGCCTACTCTCCTCCCCGGTGCCACCGTTGGGAGATGGTGAATTCATCACTCCCGGCGAATTGCGCCTCATCATCAAGCGGATGAAGAGGCGCAAGGCGCCGGGCGAGGACGGTATTCCCTCCCTCGCTTTTTTCCACTTCCCTGAAACGGTCGTGTCATATATGACACGGCTGTTCAACTCCATTCTGTCCACAGGACACTTCCCGGGAATTTGGAAATTGGGCAAGGTTATCGCCTTGCCCAAACCCGGCAAGGACAGGAGAAATCCCTCCAGTTACCGTCCGATCACGCTGCTGTCGCACGTGGGCAAGTTGTTCGAGCGGCTGCTGCTGAGAAGGATGTCGCCGCACATCCTTCTCAGACCCGAGCAATTCGGGTTTCGTAGCGGTCACTCGACAACGCTGCAATTGGTCCGCGTCATGCATCACTTGGCGGATCGGACCAACGCGCGCCAGTACACGGCCGCAGTCTTTCTCGACATCGAGAAGGCCTTCGACCGTGTCTGGCATGCGGGACTGATCCACAAGCTGTTGCAGAACACGGACCTCCAGCACGCCTACGCGCGATTGCTGGGGTCGTACCTGGAGGGAAGATCCTTCCTTGTCGCGGTCGAGGGCGCCAAGTCGTCGGTGCGCCCAGTCACGGCCGGAGTTCCGCAGGGGAGCGTCCTGGCACCATTCCTCTACGCTCTCTACACCAACGACATTCCCACGCTCGAGGGCAACCTCGAAGCGTGGGAAGCCGACGTGAAGTTGGCGCTGTTTGCCGACGACAGCGCCTACTTCGCGTCATCCAACTTCCCCTCTGCGGCCATTTCGAGGATGCAGAGGTTATTGGACTTACTGCCCCAGTGGCTGGACCGATGGAGGGTCGCGGTCAACGTGGGGAAGACCGCGGCTATTCTCTTCGGTCCGGTCCGCACAAGAGTCGTCCCGGGACAGCTCAGTCTCCGTGGCGCTAATGTCGAGTTTAGATCCAGCGTCCGGTACTTGGGGGTCGATATCGACCGGAGTTTGGGGATGACCGCCCACGCCAATAAGGCGTTGGCGGCCGCTCGCTACGCGAGATTCCTCCTCCGGCCGGTGTTGGCCTCCAGGTTGCCGGTCAGGACTAAGCTCGGCATTTATAAGACGTATGTCCGTTCCCGTATCACGTACGCAGCTGCGGCCTGGTATCACCTCATCCCGCAGGTCATGCGGGTGAAGTTACAGGCCCAGCAGAATCTGGCTCTTCGCACGATAGTCGGAGCAGGGCGTTACGTCAGTAATGCCGTAATCGCCCGGGATCTGGATGTGGAGTCGCTCGAGGAGTTCATCCGGAGGCTAGCTCGTAATCTTTACGAGCGGGCTGACGGTGGACCCCACGAGCATCTCCACAACTTAGCTCCCTTGCACGCTAGACCACCTGATGGTCTGGCGCTACCAAGGGAGCTACTGGAACCCCCGGCTATGGTAAGATAGTCGGCTTAATCGGAGTGATATGGGAGTGCTCATAATGAGTGCCCCCATGGGACTGAGCTGTCCACACTCGTCATTTCCCCCCACATCGTTGGGGTGCCCCCTTATGGGGACCCATTTCCCACCCCCGTTGGGTGGACCACTCCCCCTTATGGGGAGTGATTATATCGGTCCCTCCCCGCGACGGTCTTCCCCTTCTGGGGAGCCCTTAGCGGGTGAGCGCCAAACCAGTGTCGCGGCTCCCCCTCTGATTTGTAAAGGCGGGGCCGCGGCATGGGGCCGGTGGCGGGCCCCTCGTAGCTGCTGACTGTTGTCCCTGTATTGTATATAGTAGTTGTAATTAGGTTAGTTAGTTTAGTAGTTTTGTAGTTAGTAGTAGAAAAAAAAAAAAAAAAAAAAAAAAAAAAAAAAAAAAAAAAAAAAAAAAAAAAAAAAATAATTAAGCTGTAAGGAAGCAGAGGACAGCAGCCGGCGCCGGGGTGTCACCGCCGCGGGCATCGAGCCGCGACCAGACTGCCCATCGTATTATATATAAGTATATATAGATGTAAATTGCCGCCGAACACGCAGCGAACAGCGTACCTTCCCCATGTCCTCCCCGCATCGACTTCACCCCTGCCCTATGTGGCAGGGAGCTCCGTCCCGGGTAGTGGGGTTTGCCCCGAGGCCCGTTCCGTGCCCCCGAAAGGGGGTACGACGACCCTTCTTGCTTGCAAATTTTTTATTCTACCGCTTCACGTTAACCGTGCCGAACGTCCGTTACGTTTGCGTTCCGTGGGGATTTCTAAAGAGCAATCTAAATACTAATATCGAATCATCATGCCGCCTAAGACAAGTGGAAAGGCCGCCAAGAAATCTGGTAAAGCCCAGAAAAATATTTCGAAGACCGATAAGAAAAAGAAGAAGCACAAGAGGAAGGAAAGTTACGCCATTTACATTTACAAAGTGCTGAAGCAGGTCCATCCCGACACCGGTATTTCGAGTAAAGCCATGTCGATCATGAATTCGTTCGTGAACGACATCTTCGAACGTATCGCTGCAGAAGCTTCTCGTCTCGCCCATTACAACAAGCGTTCGACGATAACCTCGAGGGAGGTTCAGACTTCAGTGAGATTGTTGTTACCGGGTGAACTCGCCAAGCACGCGGTCAGTGAAGGAACCAAAGCCGTCACGAAATACACGAGCTCCAAGTAACTTTCTTCATGACTTCGGTAATTATTTCAAACTCACAAAACTGATGCACGACCGTACGCTGTTCGTATGCGTGTTTCGGTTGCATTTACATCGACAAAAGGCCCTTTTCAGGGCCGCAAAATCTATCAGTAAAATGATTATTATTATTATTATTATTATTAATATACGATCTATTTATAAGAATTAAATAAATTACATATTGTTGTTATTATTTTTAATATACCTCAAATACCAATATACCTATCATGCATCACACACCGATTTTTATATATTATTAAATCATAATATTAGTTGTAGCAGTAGTATTCTAATAACCAAAAGTGAATGTAATGTGTGATGTATAAAAAGTAAAATCATTAAATTATTATTAATTAATAAATAAATAAATAAATAAACAATATATGTACCTATGTATAAGAAATAGATATTATATATTTAATAATAACAATTAAAACACATTAAATTTTGAATATATCCGTCTCGCTCTATTGTATGGAGATGCGTGCGAGCACGCATCTCCATACAATAGAGCAAAACGAGCCCGTTCGATTCGTGACTTCAAAAAAGTATAAATACGAGTGGGTAGTGACGCCGACATTTTTAGTGTATCTCGTTCGTTCGTAGCGCGCGGACGCGGACGTATTATCGTTTACTTACTTACCTACCTATCTATTACTCGTACGTTTACGTCGTGAACTCGTCGTCTCGAAATGGCGCGTACCAAACAGACTGCTCGTAAGTCGACCGGAGGTAAAGCTCCTCGCAAGCAATTGGCGACCAAGGCCGCTCGTAAGAGCGCACCGGCAACAGGAGGTGTCAAGAAGCCTCATCGTTACAGGCCCGGGACGGTCGCCCTTCGTGAGATTCGTCGTTACCAGAAGAGCACGGAACTCTTGATTCGCAAACTGCCTTTCCAGCGTCTCGTCCGTGAGATAGCTCAAGATTTCAAGACCGATCTCCGTTTTCAGAGTTCGGCGGTGATGGCCCTGCAGGAAGCCAGCGAGGCGTATCTGGTCGGTCTCTTCGAGGACACGAACCTTTGCGCTATTCACGCGAAACGTGTGACAATAATGCCAAAAGACATACAGCTCGCCCGCAGAATCAGAGGTGAACGTGCGTAAATTATTTGTTGATGACCAAATTAATTGATTGATTGATTGATTGATGTGTGTTATTATTTAATTTACTACGCCGTCTCGCGATGCTGATTTTATTATGAAGAAACAAAAAAGGCCCTTTTCAGGGCCGCAATTCATTCATATAACAGAATACACACTGCCTACTGTTATTTATTATTATTATTATTTTTAACTTACCCGTTTCATTGTATAATATATTATATTATGTATTACGATAACATATACCGTATCCCGTAGTCGTATTAAATTAAATATACGTTGAACGTAAATATATAAATAAATAATATATATAACTATTTCAGATATAATTGTGATATAGTAAATTGTATTCAAACGTTCGATTCGATAAACTAAGAAGACAACGTCGTTGTGAATATTACCCCCCCCCCCTCCCCGCGTCGCTTTACAACGTTCAAAGAATCGTCCGTGGTTGCGCGCACAGGCGCAGCGTATAAATATAGGTCCGAACGTAATTTTCGGAGGCTCATTCGTCGTTCGTCGCGCAACGCGTTAAAGTCTGCTGCTACTACTAATACAAAACACAAACCGAGAAGTTCGTCAAGATGACCGGTCGCGGTAAAGGAGGCAAAGGTCTTGGAAAGGGGGGCGCTAAACGTCACAGGAAGGTGTTGCGTGATAACATCCAGGGCATCACGAAACCGGCTATCCGTCGTTTGGCTCGCAGAGGTGGAGTGAAACGTATCTCCGGTCTTATATACGAAGAGACCCGCGGCGTTCTCAAAGTGTTCCTCGAAAACGTGATCCGCGACGCTGTCACATACACCGAACACGCCAAGAGGAAGACCGTCACCGCTATGGATGTTGTGTACGCTCTGAAACGCCAAGGTCGCACCCTGTACGGTTTCGGCGGTTAAAGAAGTTTCATCCATCGACGATTTTTTTTATTTTTTGTCTCGAGAACGATTCAATTTCTTTTTTAATTACACGGACAACCGAGCAATGACTGACAACTGACAACAGCGGTGACAGCAAGCAAGCAAGCAAGCAAGCAAGCAAGCAAGCAACACACGACGTGGACCATCTAGAAACATGTTTCAAGAACTTTTTGCTGTCGTTGATGTTGTAAATCAATCGCAAGTGACGTTGGTTCGTTTAATTATTATTAATTTTTTTCGTTCTCGAATACAAACAAACAAACAAACAAAGGCCCTTTTCAGGGCCGCATTTTTATCTATTATGAGAAAACTTGCCTTTTTTTTTTCCCTATTCATTAAGTTTAATTTTATTATTAAAATAAATAAATAAATATATATATATATTCTTTTTACTTTATTTATTCTTTTACTTGACTATATTAGTTTCAAACAGAAGAAAACTCACATGGATGCAATTAATACAGGTACGTGCCCGACCTAATAGTACAAATCATTATTTATTATTTTATATTATTAGTAAGATATATAACTAGTTTTATTAAAACTTTAGTATAGTGCAGTCGTCGCGTGCAAAAATTTTCGTTTATTTCTAGTCCTTTTAGCACCACGTAAAAGCGTATTTAAGACAGTATAGGTATGTACAACATTTTTATTATTATCATTATAATTGTTGATTTATATTGATAGCGTGAAATCTCATTGTACATAGGTACTTAATATATATATTTAAAAAAAAAATGTTAAAAGAAAAAGAAAAAAAAAAAAAAAAAACTTTACAAGCAACCAGAATAGAACATTCCGCTCGCGCGTTCCGAAACTTGAAAGTTTGAATCTGTTTTACGTACCTCTCGATTGATCATCATTTTAACCTATGAAAACTTTTATATTTCATAAAAAAATAAGTTCAACCTTAAAAGTATACGAAGAGGGTTATATATTATTCATTAAATATATAATTATTATTCGTTTTATATGTAAAATATCATAATAAAGTTAACACTACCTGTGCAATCGACGAGATAGCGTTGTTAAAAGTTTAATATTATTTTATAATACGATCGGATCATAAAGAATCGTACATCAGTAGATTCAAGGATTCGTGTAGTTTAATCTAAATTCGATAGAATAATTACGTGTCTTTAATAATATCGAAAAAAATACAAAAGACGTGAGATGTGTTAGTGAAAAGTTTCAAGAATTGGTACACGAAAACGTATCGCGTTTTTAGCGTTCTCGTTACGGTAACAGATCGGCGCGGGTTCAAAACAAACCGATCGTGGCGACATCTGTAAGGTGTAAACATTTTCATTGTTTTCCGATTCATTATTCTGCCTGTGCTTAATAATAATATTGGAATCTCTTGTGTTTTGTGTGTGCGTGTACAACAACAATAATAATAATAATAATAATAATATAATCATCAACGATGGCAGATACCGCTGTTGCGACTGAAACTCCAGCTCCGGCTACACCCGTCAAAAAACCAAAAACATCCGCGAGTGGTGGTGCTTCCGCGGGCGCTAAGAAACCTAAAGCTAAACCGAGCCATCCGAAGACGTCGGAAATGGTGAACAGCGCTATTGCCGAACTCAAGGAGCGCAGCGGCTCGTCTTTACAAGCAATCAAGAAATACATAGCGGCCCAGTACAAGGTGGATGCTGAAAAATTAGCACCGTTCATAAGAAAGTATCTGAAGAACGCCGTCGAATCCGGTACTCTAATACAGACTAAAGGCAAGGGAGCTTCCGGATCTTTTAAACTGGAATCGAAGACCTCCGCTTCGAAGAAACCCGGTTCCGGATCTGGTGGTGCGTCCGGTGGCAGTTCCGTAAGGGCAGCAAAGGGCAACGCTTCGTCCGCTTCCGCTTCGGCAGCGTCTAAAGGCGGCAGCAGCAACAAAAAGGGAGGGGCCGGCGCCGGTGGTGCCGCTTCGACTTCTTCGGGGGCGGCTGCCGGCAGGGCCGGAAAGAAAGCGGCTGCAGCGTCAGCTTCATCGCCGTCGAAAGGTAAATCTTCGGTTGCCGCAACCGCCGCAGTTTCGGTAAAGGAGAAAAGAGCCGCCGCCGCCGCGAAAAAGAAGCCCGCCGCCGCTGCTAGGAAGTCTGGAGCGAGCGCTAAAGCTGCGGCCGCCAAGAGCGCGCCGAAAGCTAAGAAAACAGCTAAACCACCAACAAAGAAACCGAAAGCGCCTAAACCGAAAAAGGCCACCGCCTCGACGCCTAAAACGAAACCTTCGGCCAAAAAAGCGTCCGCCGCTTCGAAGAAGTGATTCATTGGGTACAACAGCAGCAGCACACAATGATTTAAAAATACGTACAAATATATTAAAACGAACCAACCATGTGTGTGTGTGCCAGTCACCTAATCATCATCATCATCTTATAATAAATAATGTATGTTTGTGTCTAACTCGATCGACGTTCGACGACGACGACGACGACGACGATGAAGACGCGAAGATTACACACGGCACGCATCGATATACAACAGCCCTTTTCAGGGCTAACAATTATTTCAATCAATTACTATATTACACCTAATAAATAAATAAATAAATAAATAAATAAATAAATAAATAAATAAATAAATAAATAAATAAATAGATATATATCATATACTACGTAAAGGATAATTCTATTCGATTATACATAATAGTACCTATATATTATTATTATTTTTTTCGTTAATTTGTTTCATTATTCATTATTTTTAGTACTGCTTTAACGCACACACACACAATTTCACACGTGCTTTCTATTCATACAAATTATTCGTTCTTCATACTATTCTATTCTATTTTCTATTCGTTTCGTTTCATACTGCTACTATGATGATTATTATTATTATTATTATTATTATTATTAATATTATGATGCTTGTCTTCTTGTTTCTTTCTTATTTGTTTGCTATTAATTACACCGATTACCGGCCGCCGGACCCCGCCCGACTGCCCGACTCCCGACTCGACTCTACTCTTTACTCTCTCTTAATGATTCATTCGTTCAAACCTTTCGATGCCACGTAAACGTACAACCATCAGCCGAACGAAGAAAATTTATATAAATACCCAAAAAATGCGGCGCGAGCAACCATTCTCGCTCACGACTCGGTCGTGCGCGGACGTGCTTTCCGATCCGTGGCCCGCTTGCGAGCTGCGTCTCTGAACTCACAGCTGTGCTCGACAGTGTAGTGACCGTGAATACATCGTGCTTACAATTCGGTAGTGCGGACGTTCCGATCCGTTGGTTGCTTGCGATCTGCGTATCGGAGTCCATTTTTGTGCGCTAAAGTGTTGTAACCGCGAACCCACCCTTTACCAACTGCCTTTTTCAAGGCAAAACCAATCGCTACGATCAGGCTTCCTGTGGCACTCACAGGCTAGCGATTTCCTAACCCTTCCCAAAACAACAGTCTTTTTCAAGACTAGACCCCCGCTCGCGATTCTGCCTGCTGTAGCACTATACAGCCCGAGCGGGTTCCTTTCCTTTTCCCCGCCGATTGCCGTTTTCACGGCATAGGCATTCCCCCCCCCTGCTCCTTGCTGTCCTGCAGCACAGGGGGGTTACAAATCCTATCCGGGGCCTCGCCTTTCGGCGAGTTCAACAAAAGTCCCGGGGCCGCCCCCCCCGGGCAAGAAGACCGAACGAAGAATGGAGCAAGAAGATGCTAGGGATATTGTCGGGTTCCTCCGGGATAGGTACCCGTCAATTAGGGCCGAGTACCTAGCTTATAGGGCCTCCCGTGGCAATCCCTCCCCCCCCGCGTCCGTCGCCGCGTATTTCAACCGTGCCTCGGAGGCACGCCGCGCACCCCCCGCCGCCGCGTCAAGTTCGAGCGCACGTTCCTACGATGCGACTCACGAAGCGCCTAGCGCTACCCCCACCCCCGCGCCCGCGTCGGTTACGTCATCACGCGCTACGTCCGCCGCGACCTCGATCGTCTCAAGTTCAGGCTCCGATACCGAATCGGAGATGGATTTCGAATCCGCGTCAAGCCCTCAGCCTGGAACTTCGGATGGGTTCCAAACCGTAACGCGCGGTAAAAAGCGTACTCGCGCCGTGGAGTCCCGGAGCTCCACGACGAAGCAGACCAAATCCGCGACCGCCTCCCGCCCGCAGGTAGTCGTGACACCGGAGTCGGACTCCGCTCGCCGCGTAACCCCACCGCCGCGTCCCAAACCCGCGCCCGCTCCTAAAGTAGCTGCCCCGCCCCCGCTGATTCTCCAGGAAAAAACTGCGTGGAACCGCGTTTCCCAGGCCCTTCAGGCAAATAAAATTAATTATACCCATGCGCGTAACGTCGCGCATGGGATTCAGATAAAGGTCGCAACGCCGGGCGACCATAGGGCCCTCTCAGCATACCTCCGAAAGGAGAACATAGGTTTCCACACCTATGCTCTTCAGGAGGACCGCGAGCTCCGCGTAGTAATACGCGGAGTCCCTAAAGAACTCGACATCGACTACATAAAGGAGGATCTGACCGCTCAGGCCCTCCCGATAGTTAGTGTGCACCGGATGCACAGCGGGCGGGGCAAACAGCCCTATAATATGATACTCGTGGCGTTAGAACCCACCCCGGAGGCCAAAAAGAAGATCGCATGTCTCACGACAATTTGCGGCCTATCCGGGATCTCGATCGAAGCCCCCCATAAGCGTGGCACTCCCGGGCAGTGCTACAGGTGCCAACTCTATGGCCACTCGGCGCGTAATTGCCACGCGCGCCCCCGCTGCGTGAAATGCCTCGGCGATCACGCTACGTTAGATTGCGTTAGAGATAGGGAAACCGCGACCGAACCTCCAAGCTGTGTCCTATGCCTTAAGCAAGGGCACCCCGCGAACTACCGTGGATGTCCTAGGGCTCCGCGAAAACGTCCGACCCACCCAGCCCCCCGAACCGTCGGCCCAAAGACTTCGGCGCCTTCAGTGCCGAAACCCGCCTTCGTGCCGGCTGCAGTTCCCACGGTGTCGGCGTGGAAAAAACCGCTGCCGTATACGAAGGCGGGAACGGAAACCGCACCCCCGCCCCCGCTCGTGACACGCCCCGCGCCCCAGCCCCTGCTCGCACCTCGCCCCGCGCCCGCGTTCCGTCCCCCGCAACCCTCTGCCGTCAACGACTTCGCGCTCGTGCGCGACTTCGTCACCGCGGTCAACTTCGACCGTCTGCGATCGTTCGCAGACGCGATACGTAGGTCGGTAACCCCCGAACAGCGGCTCGCGGCCGCTTTCGATCACATGGACGTTTACGAGTCCGTGTCGCGTACGTTATAAAATCTTTACCGGTAACCAATGGCGCAAAAAGGTAGAGAAAAACCGTATTCCCTTACGTTAGCATTCTACAATGCTAACGGACTCGCGCGGCAACGCGATCAAATTTTCGAATTCCTCCGCGATAATCTTGTAGATATTCTATTAGTGCAGGAAACCTGTCTGAAGCCCTCGCGTCGCGACCCGAAAGTCGCGAATTACGTCATGGTTAGGAATGACAGACTCACCGCCTCCAAAGGCGGGACTGCCATTTACTATAGGCGGGCCCTGCACGTTGTCCCTCTCGATACTCCCTCGCTCTCACATATCGAGGCGTCAGTGTGCCGTATCTCGCTGACGGGACACCAGCCGATCGTCATCGCATCCGTTTATCTCCCCCCGGACAAGCCCCTTCTGAGCAGTGACATCGAGTCACTGTTCGGCATGGGAGACTCCGTCATCCTGGCAGGCGATTTAAATTGCCACCACACTAGGTGGAACTGCCATCGTACTAACGTTAACGGTAGGCGTCTCGACGCGTTTATAGACGACCTCACCTTTGAAATAGTCGGTCCCCCAACTCCAACATGTTATCCGTATAACATCGCGCTCCGTCCGAGCACTATAGACCTGGCATTGCTTAGGAACGTAACTCTGCGCTTGCGTTCCATCGAAGCAATGTCAGAGCTCGACTCAGACCACCGACCTGTCGTTATGCAGCTCGGTCGCCCCCACAACCCAGTCACTGTTACGAGGACCATGGTGGATTGGAATAAGCTGGGCACGTGCCTAGCCGACACCGCTCCGCCAATCCTCCCTTACGGCCCGGATTCGAATCTATCCCCCGAGAACACCGTCGAATCCATAAACATCATTACCGATCACTTATCTTCCGCGATCATTAGATCTTCTAAAGAAGTCGATGTGGAGGACAGCTTCCACCGCATCAGACTGTCCCCCGATCTTAGGAATCTCTTAAGAGTTAGGAACGCGGCAATCCGGGCCTACGATCGTCTTCCCACGCATTCAAACCGGATTCGGATGCGTCGTCTACAACGCGAAGTCCACTCCCGCTTAAGCGACGCGCGTAACGATAATTGGCATAGTTATTTAGAACAACTCGCGCCCTCCCACCAAGCATACTGGCGACTAGCTAGGACTCTCAAATCCGAAACTACCGCTACTATGCCTCCCCTCGTACGCCCTTCAGGCCAACCACCGGCATTCGATGACGATGACAAGGCTGAGCTGCTGGCCGATGCACTGCAAGAGCAGTGCACCACCAGCACTCAACACGCGGACCCCGAACACACCGAGTTAGTCGACAGGGAGGTCGAGCGCAGAGCTTCCCTGCCGCCCTCGGACGCGTTACCCCCCATTACCACTGACGAAGTTAGAGACGCGATCCACAACCTCCAACCTAGGAAGGCACCCGGCTCCGACGGCATCCACAACCGCGCGCTAAAATTTTTGCCAGTCCAACTGATAGCAATGTTGGCTACAATTTTAAATGCCGCTATGACGCACTGCATCTTTCCCGCGGTGTGGAAAGAAGCGGACGTTATCGGTATACATAAGCCGGGCAAACCGACAAACGAAACTTCTAGTTACCGTCCGATTAGTCTCCTCTCGACGATAGGAAAAATTTACGAACGGCTCCTTAGGAAACGCCTCTGGGATTTTGTTACCGCGAACAAAATTCTCATTGACGAACAGTTCGGATTCCGCTCAAAACACTCGTGCGTACAACAAGTGCACCGCCTCACGGAGCACATTCTGATAGGACTAAATAGGCGTAAACAAATCCCGACCGGCGCCCTCTTCTTCGACATCGCGAAGGCGTTCGACAAAGTCTGGCACAACGGTTTAATTTATAAACTGTACAACATGGGAGTGCCAGACAGACTCGTGCTCATCATACGAGACTTCTTGTCGAACCGTTCGTTTCGATATCGAGTAGAGGGAACTCGTTCTCGTCCCCGTCAACTAACCGCCGGAGTCCCGCAAGGCTCCGCGCTCTCCCCGTTATTATTTAGTTTGTATATCAATGATATACCCCGGTCTCCGGAGACCCATCTAGCGCTCTTCGCCGACGACACGGCTATCTACTACTCGTGTAGGAAGATGTCGCTGCTTCATCGGCGACTCCAGATCGCAGTAGCCACCCTGGGACAGTGGTTCCGGAAGTGGCGAATAGACATCAACCCCACGAAAAGCGCAGCGGTGCTCTTCAAAAGGGGTCGTCCTCCGAACATCACTTCGAGCATCCCACTCCGTAGTAGGCGCGCAAACACCTCCGCCGTTAGTCCCATCACTCTCTTTGGCCAGCCCATTCCGTGGGTCTCGAAGGTCAAATATCTAGGCGTCACCCTCGACAGAGGGATGACATTCCGTCCCCATATAAAAACGGTACGCGACCGCGCCGCGTTTATTCTAGGACGACTCTATCCAATGCTTTGTAGTCGAAGCAAACTGTCCCTCCGAAATAAGGTAACTCTCTACAAAACTTGTATACGCCCCGTCATGACGTATGCAAGCGTAGTGTTCGCTCACGCAGCCCGCACCAACTTGAAATCCCTTCAGGTTATTCAATCACGATTCTGCAGGATAGCCGTCGGAGCGCCTTGGTTCCTTAGGAATGTGGATCTCCACGACGACCTGGAGCTCGACTCCCTTAGTAAGTATCTACAGTCGGCATCGCTGCGCCATTTTGAGAAGGCGGCACGACATGAGAACCCTCTCATCGTAGCCGCTGGAAATTACATACCCGACCCAGTAGACCGAATGGTAAACCGTCGACGTCGCCCAAAGCACGTCATTACGGATCCTCCTGATCCATTAACGGTGCTTTTAGGCACCACAAGCACCGGTCACCGTCCTCGTCGAACCCGTCGCTTGCGACGAAGGGTTCGACGAGCGAACTAACCCATAGACACAGCCCACTGAGTTTCTCGCCGGATCTTCTCAGTGGGTCGCGTTTCCGATCCGGTGGTAGATTCTGCGAAGCACTGCTCTTGCTAGGGTCAGTGTTAGCAACTCTCCGGTTGAGCCCCGCGAGCTCACCTACTAACGTTAGGGCGAAGCTGAAATAGCCTCTCAAGGCTATCAGCATAGGTAGGGAAAAAAAAAGAAAAAAAAACGCGAGCAAAGTCATGGTTAGGAATGACAGACTCTCCGCCCGCAAGGGCGGGACTGTCATTTACTATAGGAGGGCCCTGCACTGCGTCCCTCTCGATACTCCCTCGCTCTTACATATCGAGGCGTCAGTGTGCCGCATCGCGCTGACGGGACACCAGCCGATCGTCATCGCATCCGTTTATCTCCCCCCTGACAAACCCCTCCTGAGCAGTGACCTCGAGACACTGTTCGGTATGGGGGACGCGGTCATCCTGGCAGGCGATTTAAATTGCCACCACACTAGGTGGAACTGCCATCGCACGAATGTGAACGGTAGGCGTCTCGACGCGTTCATAGACGACCTCACATTCGAAGTATTCAACCCCCCGACCCCCACGTGCTATCCGTACAACGCCGCGCGTCGTCCGAGCACAATAGATCTGGCACTGCTGAGGAACGTAACTCTGCGCTTACGCTCCATCGAGGCAATGTCAGAACTCGACTCAGACCACCGACCTGTCGTCATGCAGCTCGGTCGCCCACTCAACCGCGAACCAGATACGAGGACCATGGTGGATTGGAAGAAGCTGGGCACGTGCTTAGCTGACACCGCTCCACCAATCCTCCCTTGCGGCCCGGATTCAACTCCATCCCCCGAGGATACCGTCGAATCCATAAACATCTTCACTGATCACGTCTCGACGGCGATCATAAGATCCTCGAAACAAGTCGATGTGGAGGACTGCTTCCACCGCATCAGACTTTCCCCCGAACTTAGGGACCTCGTTAGAATTAGAAACGCGGCAATCCGGGCCTACGATCGATATCCCACGGATTCAAACCGGACTCGGATGCGTCGCTTACAGCGGGAGGTCAAATCCCGCTTAAGCGACGCCCGAAACGAAAACTGGGATAGTTATTTAGAAGAACTCGCGCCCACTCACCAAGCATACTGGCAACTAGCTAGGACCCTCAAGTCCGAAACTATAGCCACTATGCCGCCTCTCGTACGCCCCTCAGGCCAACCACCGGCTTACGATGACGATGACAAGGCAGAGTTGCTGGCCGATGCACTGCAAGAGCAGTGCACCACCAGCACTCAACACGCGGACCCCGAACACACCGAGTTCGTCGACAGGGAGGTCGAGCGCAGAGCTTCCCTGCCGCCCTCGGACGCGTTACCCCCCATTACCACTTCCGAGGTCAAGGAGGCGATCGATAGCCTACAACCACGGAAAGCTCCCGGCTCCGACGGCATCCGCAACCGCGCGCTTAAATTGTTACCAGCCCAACTGATAACGATGTTGGCCACCATATTAAATGCTGCTATGACGAACTGCATCTTTCCCGCGGCGTGGAAAGAAGCGGACGTTATCGGCATACACAAACCGGGCAAACCGAAGAACGAAACCGCGAGTTACCGCCCCATCAGTCTCCTCCCGGCGATAGGCAAACTATACGAACGGCTCCTTCGTAAACGCCTCTGGGACTTCGTATCCGCGAACAAAATTCTGATAGACGAGCAGTTTGGATTCCGCGCCAGACACTCGTGCGTCCATCAAGTGCACCGCCTCACGGAGCACATCTTACTAGGGCTGAACAGGCGGAAACCCATTCCGACAGGAGCCCTCTTCTTCGATATAGCGAAGGCGTTCGACAAAGTCTGGCACAACGGTTTGATATACAAACTGTATAACATGGGAGTGCCAGACAGACTCGTGCTCATCATACGAGACTACTTGTCGAACCGTTCGTTCCGATATCGAGTCGAGGGAACGCGTTCCCGGCCCCGTCACGTCACAGCCGGAGTCCCGCAAGGCTCCGCCCTCTCCCCGTTACTATTCAGTTTGTATATCAACGATATACCCCGGTCTCCGGAGACCCATCTGGCGCTCTTCGCCGATGACACCGCCATCTACTACTCGTGTAGGAAGAAGGCGTTGCTTCATCGACGACTTCAGACCGCAGCTACCACCATGGGACAGTGGTTCCGGAAGTGGCGCATCGACATTAACCCCACGAAAAGCACAGCGGTGCTCTTCAAAAGGGGTCGCCCTCCGAACACCACGCTGAGCATCCCCCTCCCGACTAGGCGCGTCAATACCCCCGCCCCCGCCGTTCGCCCGATCACGATGTTCGACCAGCCCATACCGTGGGCCCCGAAGGTCAAATATTTAGGCGTCACCCTCGACAGTAGGATGACATTCCGCCCCCACATCAAGACGGTACGCGATCGTGCCGCCTTCATTCTAGGACGTCTCTACCCGATGATATGTAGGCGAAGTAAAATGTCCCTTAGAAATAAGGTGACACTCTACAAAACTTGCATACGCCCCGTCATGACCTATGCAAGTGTAGTGTTCGCTCACGCGGCCCGCATACACTTGAAATCATTCCAAATTATTCAATCCCGTTTTTGCAGGATAGCCGTCGGAGCCCCGTGGTTCGTCAGGAACGTCGACCTCCATGACGACCTGGACTTAGAGTCCATCAGTAAGTATCTTCAGTCGGCGTCCATGCGCCACTTCGATAAAGCGGCACGACACGAGAACCCTCTCATCGTGGCCGCCGGTAACTACATTCCCGATCCTGCGGACAGAATGGAAAGCAGTCGACGTCGCCCAAAACACGTTATCTCGGATCCTCCCGATCCACTAACGGTGCTTTTAGGTACTTCAAGCACCGGTCACCGTTCTCGTCGAACCCGTCGCTTGCGACGAAGGGCTCGACGAGTAAATTAACTCTCAGACACAGCCCACTGAGTTTCTCGCCGGATCTTCTCAGTGGGTCGCGTTTCCGATCCGGTGGTAGATTCTGCGAAGCACGACTCTTGCTAGGGTTCGTGTTAGCAACATCGTCAGGTTTGAGCCCCGTGAGCTCACCTACTAAAGTTAGGGTTACGCTGATATAGCCTCTCAAGGCTCTCAGCTTAGGTAGGAAAAAAAAAAAAAAAAAAAAAGCGAGCAAATCATTTAGAACTTTGCTTTCGCTCTGTACGGACGTTCGCGAGACACGCGTGCGTTCGAGTGCTTTCGTGTGTTATATCGTTAACTTTTTTAAACTTCAAACATGTCCGGTCGCGGAAAAGGCGGAAAAGTTAAGGGCAAGGTCAAGTCCCGTTCGAACCGTGCCGGTCTTCAGTTTCCGGTCGGTCGTATACACAGATTGTTGCGCAACGGAAATTACGCCGAACGCGTTGGTGCCGGTGCACCGGTTTACCTGGCCGCCGTCATGGAATACTTGGCCGCTGAAGTTTTGGAATTGGCCGGTAACGCAGCAAGAGACAACAAGAAGACTAGAATTATTCCTAGACATCTTCAACTCGCCATAAGGAACGACGAGGAACTGAACAAACTCCTTTCCGGTGTGACAATCGCTCAAGGCGGAGTTTTACCAAACATTCAAGCGGTACTACTCCCGAAGAAGACCGAGAAGAAAGCTTAAAAAACGCTTCAAACTCGCTCGCAAGGACGACAACAACAACACAACATGTCGTCGATAATATTTATATATAATAAATAATAATAATCGACGAACACATATTTTGTTCGTTGTTGTTGTTATTATTATTATTATTATTATTATATTGTATTGTTGACAGAAATCAAAGGCCCTTTTCAGGGCCGCAATATGAATCAATCAATACTGAATCGACCGAATCTAATCCATATATTAAATAAATAAATAACTAAATGAATATAATAATATATATATTTCTTAAGTACAAAATTTATCCGTATTTTCTTCTCGTATCTACCTACCTACCTACCTACCTACCTATCTGATCCTATCCTTATTCATTCGTATACATATTTATGAGCGAAGATAATTCTTGTTCTTACTTGTGTCTATATAAATAAATAAATATAGAATAATTTACTGTAAGCATATAATATAAATCATTTTAAAAGCACTCACTCACGAAAACGATACACGATCTTCGATCGTGACGAAAGCTCCGACGAATGAACGATAAAAGTCATTCCCGATTGGTTCGCTGCCGTTGAAAGCTCGATCTCAGCATGATGCTCAACGGGTATCTGAAAAGTAAAAAAATAAAGTTCGACCGGCGCAAATTTTTTCATTGTCGCTGCCGTCGCGAACGTGAGTCTCGAGTTGTCCAGCATTGTCGTTGTCGCACCGATCGCGGCATTGTTGTGCATTCTTGACGCGCTGTCGCTGGCGTCGCGACCTTGAGTTGTAAAAACAGTTTGTACTTGAGTTGTGCACTCGTAACGCTAACTCATTATCACCCATCCATTTCATATATTAAATTCATTTATATATTCGGCGAGCAAAACAGTCTCTTTCGAGACTAAAACTCCACTGAGATCACCGCTTGTTGTGGCATTCTCACAACCCAGTGGAGCCCTACCTTCCCAACTTTCCACCCCAATTCCCAGCCGACTGCCGTTTCACGGCAAAGGCACTCCCCCCCCTTGGAGCTGGTAAAGCTCAGGGGGTGAACTCCCACTCAGGGGACTCGCCTTTCGGCGAGTTTGCTTTAAGTCCCGGGGACGCCCCCCCCGGGCACACGTCACCATGAGTGACACCAACGCTGCACTATTCATCAAGTTCGTCCGCGACTTCTGTCCGGACATAGTCGCTAGGTTCGAAGTTTACAAGGCCGGCCTTGACGCGCCGGCACTCCGCGACTCCCCGTTGTCGCCCCCCGCGCCGGTACCTCGCGACTCGCCGATGTCGCCCCCCACCCCCGCGCCCGCGTCGATCGCGTCTTGCGCGGCATCAAGCTCCGGCTCCGACTCCGAGTCGGAAATGGAGTACGAATCCGCCGCGAGTCCCCAACCGGGAACCTCGGAAGGGTTCACCACCGTCGCGCGCGGGAAAAAACGCGCCCGCGCCGTGGAACCGTCCGCGGCGCCGAAACAGCCAAAGGCCGCGAACGCGTCGCGTCCTAAAGTCGTGGTCTCACCCGACTCCCCTCGCCGCGCAACCCCGTCGCCGCGACCCCAACCCGCGTCCGTCCGCAAAATTCCCGCGCCGCCGCCGGTAATTTTACAAGACAAGACCGCGTGGGATCGCGTATCCCGTGCCTGTAAGGCACAAAACGTCACCGTCATCCATGCGCGTAACATCGCGCACGGTATACAGATAAAAACGGCCTCACCGGACGACCACAGGGCGCTGACAGCCCACCTCCGAAAGGAACGCATAAGCTTCCACACTTATGCGCTCCAGGAGGATCGCGAGCTCCGCGTAGTAATACGCGGAGTACCGAAGGAGCTCGACGTCGAGCTAGTCAAGGAGGACCTCATCGGGCAGGCGTACCCGATTGTAAGCGTGCACCGAATGCACAGCGGGCGCGATAAATTCGCGTATAATATGGTTCTCGTCGCGTTAGAACCAACCGCCGAAGGCAAACGGATTGCCTCAAGCCTCCGCACCGTTTGCGGCTTATCCGGGGTCACCGTCGAGGCCCCATATAGAAAAGGCACTCCCGGGCAGTGCCACCGCTGCCAGCTTTACGGCCACTCCGCGCGCAACTGCCACGCGCGTCCACGGTGCGTAAAGTGCCTCGGTGACCACGCGACAGCCGACTGTTCGCGGGTCAAAGAGACCGCGACCGAACCTCCGAGCTGTGTGCTCTGCCAAAAGCAGGGCCACACAGCCAACTACCGCGGATGCCCCAAGGCCCCGCGGAAGCGTCTGGCCAACGCGCCTCCAAAAACCGTCGGCCCAAAGACTTCGGCGCCCCGTGCGCCGAAGCCTGCCTTCGTGCCGGCACCGGTGCCCACCGTCTCCGCGTGGGCAAAACCGCTGCCGCTCACGCTGGCAGGGAAACCACCGGCACCCCAACCGCGGTACGCGCCGCAACCTCTACTCGCGCCGCGCCCCGCCCCCGCGCCCGCGCCCGGTCCCGCGCCTCGCCCCGGCCCCGCGCACTCAAATGACTTCACGATTATTCGCGACTACATCGCCGCGATAAATATTGACCGCATGCGTGCATTCGCCGACGCCATGCGCAGAGCGGTCACGGCCGAAGACCGCCTAAACGCGACGTTCGAGTACATCGACGTCATCGAGTCCGTCCAGCGCACGCTGGTTTGATTACCGGTAATCAATGGCGTGCAACGCGAGATTAAAACCCCATTCTTTGAAGTTAGCATTCTACAATGCTAACGGACTCGCGCGTCAGCGCGACCAGGTTTATGAGTTTCTACGTGACAATCTCATCGACATCCTTCTGGTGCAGGAGACCTTCCTAAAGCCCTCGCGTCGCGACCCCAAAGTCGCGAATTACGTCATGGTTAGGAATGACAGACTCTCCACCCGCAAGGGCGGGACTGTCATTTACTATAGGAGGGCCCTGCACTGCGTCCCTCTCGATACTCCCTCGCTCTTACATATCGAGGCGTCAGTGTGCCGCATCGCGCTGACGGGACACCAGCCGATCGTCATCGCATCCGTCTATCTCCCCCCTGACAAACCCCTCCTGAGCAGTGACCTCGAGACACTGCTCGGTATGGGGGACGCGGTCATCCTGGCAGGCGATTTAAATTGCCACCACACTAGGTGGAACTGCCATCGCACGAATGTGAACGGTAGGCGTCTCGACGCGTTCATAGACGACCTCACATTCGAAATATTCAACCCCCCGACCCCCACGTGCTATCCGTACAACGCCGCGCGTCGTCCGAGCACAATAGATCTGGCACTGCTGAGGAACGTAACTCTGCGCTTACGCTCCATCGAGGCAATGTCAGAACTCGACTCAGACCACCGACCTGTCGTCATGCAGCTCGGTCGCCCACTCAACCGCGAACCAGATACGAGGACCATGGTGGATTGGAAGAAGCTGGGCACGTGCTTAGCTGACACCGCTCCACCAATCCTCCCTTGCGGCCCGGATTCAACTCCATCCCCCGAGGATACCGTCGAATCCATAAACATCTTCACTGATCACGTCTCGACGGCGATCATAAGATCCTCGAAACAAGTCGATGTGGAGGACTGCTTCCACCGCATCAGACTTTCCCCCGATCTTAGGGACCTCGTTAGAATCAGAAACGCGGCAATCCGGGCCTACGATCGATATCCCACGGATTCAAACCGGACTCGGATGCGTCGCTTACAGCGGGAGGTCAAATCCCGCTTAAGCGACGCCCGAAACGAAAACTGGGATAGTTATTTAGAAGAACTCGCGCCCACTCACCAAGCATACTGGCGACTAGCTAGGACCCTCAAGTCCGAAACTATCGTCACTATGCCGCCTCTCGTACGCCCCTCAGGCCAACCACCGGCTTACGATGACGATGACAAGGCAGAGTTGCTGGCCGATGCACTGCAAGAGCAGTGCACCACCAGCACTCAACACGCGGACCCCGAACACACCGAGTTCGTCGACAGGGAGGTCGAGCGCAGAGCTTCCCTGCCGCCCTCGGACGCGTTACCCCCCATTACCACTTCCGAGGTTAAGGAGGCGATCGAAAGCCTACAACCACGGAAAGCTCCCGGCTCCGACGGCATCCGCAACCGCGCGCTTAAATTGTTACCAGCCCAACTAATAACGATGTTGGCCACCATACTAAATGCTGCTATGACGAACTGCATCTTTCCCGCGGCGTGGAAAGAAGCGGACGTTATCGGCATACACAAGCCGGGCAAACCGATGAACGAAACCGCGAGTTACCGCCCCATCAGTCTCCTCCCGGCGATAGGCAAACTATACGAACGGCTCCTTCGTAAACGCCTCTGGGACTTCGTATCCGCGAACAAAATTCTCATAGACGAGCAGTTTGGATTCCGCGCCAGACACTCGTGCGTCCATCAAGTGCACCGCCTCACGGAGCACATCTTACTAGGGCTGAACAGGCGGAAACCCATTCCGACAGGAGCCCTCTTCTTCGATATAGCGAAGGCGTTCGACAAAGTCTGGCACAACGGTTTGATATACAAACTGTATAACATGGGAGTGCCAGACAGACTCGTGCTCATCATACGAGACTACTTGTCGAGCCGTTCGTTCCGATATCGAGTCGAGGGAACGCGTTCCCGGCCCCGTCACGTCACAGCCGGAGTCCCGCAAGGCTCCGCCCTCTCCCCGTTACTATTCAGTTTGTATATCAATGATATACCCCGGTCTCCGGAGACCCATCTGGCGCTCTTCGCCGATGACACCGCCATCTACTACTCGTGTAGGAAGAAGGCGTTGCTTCATCGACGACTTCAGACCGCAGCTACCACCATGGGACAGTGGTTCCGGAAGTGGCGCATCGACATTAACCCCACGAAAAGCACAGCGGTGCTCTTCAAAAGGGGTCGCCCTCCGAACACCACGCTGAGCATCCCTCTCCCGACTAGGCGCGTCAACACCCCCGCCCCCGCCGTTCGCCCAATCACGATGTTCGACCAGCCCATACCGTGGGCCCCGAAGGTCAAGTACTTAGGCGTCACCCTCGACAGTAGGATGACATTCCGCCCCCACATTAAGACGGTACGCGACCGTGCCGCCTTCATCCTAGGACGTCTCTACCCGATGATATGTAGGCGAAGTAAAATGTCCCTTAGAAATAAGGTGACACTCTACAAAACTTGCATACGCCCCGTCATGACCTATGCAAGTGTAGTGTTCGCTCACGCGGCCCGCACTCACTTAAAGTCATTCCAAATTATTCAATCCCGTTTTTGCAGGATAGCCGTCGGAGCCCCGTGGTTCGTCAGGAACGTCGACCTCCATGACGACCTGGACTTAGAGTCCACCAGTAAGTATATGCAGTCGGCGTCGATGCGCCACTTCGATAAAGCGGCACGTCATGAGAACCCTCTCATCGTGGCCGCCGGTAACTACATTCCCGATCCTGCGGACAGAATGGAAAGCAGTCGACGTCGCCCAAAACACGTCATCTCGGATCCTCCCGATCCACTAACGGTGCTTTTAGGTACTTCAAGCACCGGTCACCGTTCTCGTCGAACCCGTCGCTTGCGACGAAGGGCTCGACGAGTAAATTAACTCTCAGACACAGCCCACTGAGTTTCTCGCCGGATCTTCTCAGTGGGTCGCGCTTCCGATCCGGTGGTAGATTCTGCGAAGCACGACTCTTGCTAGGGTTCGTGTTAGCAACATCGTCAGGTTTGAGCCCCGTGAGCTCACCTACTAAAGTTAGGGTTACGCTGATATAGCCTCTCAAGGCTCTCAGCTTAGGTAGGAAACAAAAAAAAAAAAAAAAAAGCAAATTTTTTATTCTACCGCTTCACGTTAACCGTGCCGAACGTCCGTTACGTTTGCGTTCCGTGGGGATTTCTAAAGAGCAATCTAAATACTAATATCGAATCATCATGCCGCCTAAGACAAGTGGAAAGGCCGCCAAGAAATCTGGTAAAGCCCAGAAAAATATTTCGAAGACCGATAAGAAAAAGAAGAAGCACAAGAGGAAGGAAAGTTACGCCATTTACATTTACAAAGTGCTGAAGCAGGTCCATCCCGACACCGGTATTTCGAGTAAAGCCATGTCGATCATGAATTCGTTCGTGAACGACATCTTCGAACGTATCGCTGCAGAAGCTTCTCGTCTCGCCCATTACAACAAGCGTTCGACGATAACCTCGAGGGAGGTTCAGACTTCAGTGAGATTGTTGTTACCGGGTGAACTCGCCAAGCACGCGGTCAGTGAAGGAACCAAAGCCGTCACGAAATACACGAGCTCCAAGTAACTTTCTTCATGACTTCGGTAATTATTTCAAACTCACAAAACTGATGCACGACCGTACGCTGTTCGTATGCGTGTTTCGGTTGCATTTACATCGACAAAAGGCCCTTTTCAGGGCCGCAAAATCTATCAGTAAAATGATTATTATTATTATTATTATTATTAATATACGATCTATTTATAAGAATTAAATAAATTACATATTGTTGTTATTATTTTTAATATACCTCAAATACCAATATACCTATCATGCATCACACACCGATTTTTATATATTATTAAATCATAATATTAGTTGTAGCAGTAGTATTCTAATAACCAAAAGTGAATGTAATGTGTGATGTATAAAAAGTAAAATCATTAAATTATTATTAATTAATAAATAAATAAATAAATAAACAATATATGTACCTATGTATAAGAAATAGATATTATATATTTAATAATAACAATTAAAACACATTAAATTTTGAATATATCCGTCTCGCTCTATTGTATGGAGATGCGTGCGAGCACGCATCTCCATACAATAGAGCAAAACGAGCCCGTTCGATTCGTGACTTCAAAAAAGTATAAATACGAGTGGGTAGTGACGCCGACATTTTTTTTTCTTTTTTCCAGTTCCGATTGCATCGCCGTTCGGTCCGGACGCGTTTTTGCAAATTATTGTCGCTGCCGTCGCGAACGTGAGTCTCGAGTTGTCCAGCATTGTCGTTGTCGCACCGATCGCGGCATTGTTGTGCATTCTTGACGCGCTGTCGCTGGCGTCGCGACCTTGAGTTGTAAAAACAGTTTGTACTTGAGTTGTGCACTCGTAACGCTAACTCATTATCACCCATCCATTTCATATATTAAATTCATTTATATATTCGGCGAGCAAAACAGTCTCTTTCGAGACTAAAACTCCACTGAGATCACCGCTTGTTGTGGCATTCTCACAACCCAGTGGAGCCCTACCTTCCCAACTTTCCACCCCAATTCCCAGCCGACTGCCGTTTTCACGGCAAAGGCACTCCCCCCCCTTGGAGCTGGTAAAGCTCAGGGGGTGAACTCCCACTCAGGGGACTCGCCTTTCGGCGAGTTTGCTTAAGTCCCGGGGACGCCCCCCCCGGGCACACACTCACCATGAGTGACGCCAATGGCGCGCTCTTCTTTAAGTTCGTCCGCGACGTCTGTCCGGACATAATCGCCAAGTTCGAAGCTTACAAGGCCGGCCTTGACGCGCCGGCACTCCGCGACTCTCCGTTGTCGCCCCCCGCGCCGGTACCTCGCGACTCGCCGATGTCGCCCCCACCCCCGCGCCTGCGTCGATCGCGTCTTGCGCGTCATCAAGCTCCGGCTCCGACTCCGAGTCGGAAATGGAGTACGAGTCCGCCGCGAGTCCCCAACCGGGAACCTCGGAAGGGTTCACCACCGTCGCGCGCGGGAAAAAACGCGCCCGCGCCGTGGAACCGTCCGCGGCGCCGAAACAGCCAAAGGCCGCGAACGCGTCGCGTCCTAAAGTCGTGGTCTCACCCGACTCCCCTCGCCGCGCAACCCCGTCGCCGCGACCCCAACCCGCGTCCGTCCGCAAAATTCCCGCGCCGCCGCCGGTAATTTTGCAAGATAAGACCGCGTGGGATCGCGTATCCCGTGCCTGTAAGGCACAAAACGTAAACGTCATCCATGCGCGTAACATCGCGCACGGCATTCAAATAAAAACGGCCTCACCGGACGACCACAGGGCGCTGACAGCCCACCTCCGAAAGGAACGCATAAGCTTCCACACTTATGCGCTCCAGGAGGATCGCGAGCTCCGCGTAGTAATACGCGGAGTACCGAAGGAGCTCGACGTCGAGCTGGTCAAGGAGGACCTCATCGGGCAGGCGTACCCGATTGTAAGCGTGCACCGAATGCACAGCGGGCGCGATAAATTCGCATATAATATGGTTCTCGTCGCGTTAGAACCAACCGCCGAAGGCAAACGGATTGCCTCAAGCCTCCGCACCGTTTGCGGCTTATCCGGGGTCACCGTCGAGGCCCCATATAGGAAAGGCACTCCCGGGCAGTGCCACCGCTGCCAGCTGTACGGCCACTCCGCGCGCAACTGCCACGCGCGTCCGCGGTGCGTTAAGTGCCTCGGTGACCACGCGACAGCCGACTGTTCGCGGGTCAAAGAGACCGCGACCGAACCTCCGAGCTGTGTGCTCTGCCAGAAGCAGGGCCACACAGCCAACTACCGCGGATGCCCCAAGGCCCCGCGGAAGCGTCTGGCCAACGCGCCCCCAAAAACCGTCGGCCCAAAGACTTCGGCGCCCCGTGCGCCGAAGCCTGCCTTCGTGCCGGCACCGGTGCCCACCGTCTCCGCGTGGGCAAAACCGCTGCCGCTCACGCTGGCAGGGAAACCACCGGCACCCCAGCCCCTGCTCGCGCCGCGCCCCGCCCCCGCGCCCGGTCCCGCGCCTCGCCCCGGCCCCGCGCGGCCAGCTGTAAACGACTTTACAATTATTCGCGACTACATCGCCGCGATAAATATCGACCGCATGCGTGCGTTCGCCGACGCCATGCGCAGAGCGGTCACGGCCGAAGACCGCCTAAACGCGACGTTCGAGTACATCGACGTCATCGAGTCCGTCCAGCGCACGCTGGTTTGATTACCGGTAATCAATGGCGTGCAACGGTAGGGAAAAACCGCGTTCCATAAAGTTAGCATTTTATAATGCTAACGGACTCGCGCGTCAGTGCGATCAAGTATATGAGTTTCTCCGCGATAATCTCATCGACATCCTTCTGGTGCAGGAGACCTTCCTAAAGCCCTCGCGTCGCGACCCCAAAGTCGCGAATTACGTCATGGTTAGGAATGACAGACTCTCCGCCCGCAAGGGCGGGACTGTCATTTACTATAGGAGGGCCCTGCACTGCGTCCCTCTCGATACTCCCTCGCTCTTACATATCGAGGCGTCAGTGTGCCGCATCGCGCTGACGGGACACCAGCCGATCGTCATCGCATCCGTTTATCTCCCCCCTGACAAACCCCTCCTGAGCAGTGACCTCGAGACACTGTTCGGTATGGGGGACGCGGTCATCCTGGCAGGCGATTTAAATTGCCACCACACTAGGTGGAACTGCCATCGCACGAATGTGAACGGTAGGCGTCTCGACGCGTTCATAGACGACCTCACATTCGAAGTATTCAACCCCCCGACCCCCACGTGCTATCCGTACAACGCCGCGCGTCGTCCGAGCACAATAGATCTGGCACTGCTGAGGAACGTAACTCTGCGCTTGCGCTCCATCGAGGCAATGTCAGAACTCGACTCAGACCACCGACCTGTCGTCATGCAGCTCGGTCGCCCACTCAACCGCGAACCAGATACGAGGACCATGGTGGATTGGAAGAAGCTGGGCACGTGCTTAGCTGACACCGCTCCACCAATCCTCCCTTGCGGCCCGGATTCAACTCCATCCCCGAGGATACCGTCGAATCCATAAACATCTTCACTGATCACGTCTCGACGGCGATCATAAGATCCTCGAAACAAGTCGATGTGGAGGACTGCTTCCACCGCATCAGACTTTCCCCCGATCTTAGGGACCTCGTTAGAATCAGAAACGCGGCAATCCGGGCCTACGATCGATATCCCACGGATTCAAACCGGACTCGGATGCGTCGCTTACAGCGGGAGGTCAAATCCCGCTTAAGCGACGCCCGAAACGAAAACTGGGATAGTTATTTAGAAGAACTCGCGCCCACTCACCAAGCATACTGGCGACTAGCTAGGACCCTCAAGTCCGAAACTATCGTCACTATGCCGCCTCTCGTACGCCCCTCAGGCCAACCACCGGCTTACGATGACGATGACAAGGCAGAGTTGCTGGCCGATGCACTGCAAGAACAGTGCACCACCAGCACTCAACACGCGGACCCCGAACACACCGAGTTCGTCGACAGGGAGGTCGAGCGCAGAGCTTCCCTGCCGCCCTCGGACGCGTTACCCCCCATTACCACTTCCGAGGTTAAGGAGGCGATCGATAGCCTACAACCACGGAAAGCTCCCGGCTCCGACGGCATCCGCAACCGCGCGCTAAAACTGTTACCAGCCCAACTGATAACGATGTTGGCCACGATATTAAATGCTGCTATGACGAACTGCATCTTTCCCGCGGCGTGGAAAGAAGCGGACGTTATCGGCATACACAAGCCGGGCAAACCGAATAACGAAACCGCGAGTTACCGCCCCATCAGTCTCCTCCCGGCGATAGGCAAATTATACGAACGGCTCCTTCGTAAACGCCTCTGGGATTTCGTATCCGCGAATAAAATTCTTATAGACGAGCAGTTTGGATTCCGCGCCAGACACTCGTGCGTCCATCAAGTGCACCGCCTCACGGAGCACATCTTACTAGGGCTGAACAGGCGGAAACCCATTCCGACAGGAGCCCTCTTCTTCGATATAGCGAAGGCGTTCGACAAAGTCTGGCACAACGGTTTGATATACAAACTGTATAACATGGGAGTGCCAGACAGACTCGTGCTCATCATACGAGACTACTTGTCGAACCGTTCGTTCCGATATCGAGTCGAGGGAACGCGTTCCCGGCCCCGTCACGTCACAGCCGGAGTCCCGCAAGGCTCCGCCCTCTCCCCGTTACTATTCAGTTTGTATATCAACGATATACCCCGGTCTCCGGAGACCCATCTGGCGCTCTTCGCCGATGACACCGCCATCTACTACTCGTGTAGAAAGAAGGCGTTGCTTCATCGACGACTTCAGACCGCAGCTACCACCATGGGACAGTGGTTCCGGAAGTGGCGCATCGACATTAACCCCACGAAAAGCACAGCGGTGCTCTTCAAAAGGGGTCGCCCTCCGAACACCACGCTGAGCATCCCCCTCCCGACTAGGCGCGTCAATACCCCCGCCCCCGCCGTTCGCCCGATCACGATGTTCGACCAGCCCATACCGTGGGCCCCGAAGGTCAAATATTTAGGCGTCACCCTCGACAGTAGGATGACATTCCGCCCCCACATTAAGACGGTACGCG